>NW_017567013.1:0-209614 GCF_001661265.1 Saitoella complicata NRRL Y-17804 | reverse complement strand
GGGTTGGTTGATGGGATACCTGGAGGAGCTGGACGGTGCCTGTAATGACGACGAGGCCTGTGGCTGGTGCCGGTGCTCCTCAGCCACGCTTAATGGATCGCGTATCGTTCGCGTCTCACCAAGGGGCATAGGGAAGAGGAGGTATGCGGAGATGTTTTTCGACGACTCCGATAGACCGCTGAAAAAGCTGCGCATACATCCCCCGGCGCAGCCTCCTGCTCCCAAACCAGAACTCACGGATTATGAGTTGGATTTGTTGAGACACGAGGCTCAGGATCGGTTACGGACGACATGGGAGGATATCATTGAGAGGTATTCGCGTCCGGGTATCGTTGCTGATGAGATCGACCTGGAGACTGGGGAGGTCGTTGTCGATAATGGACACCTACGCGGGATGGAGAGGTTGGAGTTTGGTGATGTTGAGGGAGACGAGGAAAGGGAAAGCGATTTCAGTGAAGGGGAGGTACATGGAGAAGAAGAAGAGGAGGTGTTTGAGGAGTTGCTGACGCCAGGACGACGGACGCCTGGATCGAAGTTAATGCATTTGTTGCGGACGCAGAGATCGGGAAGCTTGACGCCGAGACGGAATCGGACGCCGCATACACCGTCACGTAGCCGACAAGACAGCGCACCACCGCGGTTTCCATCAGGACTCGTACGACAAGGCCATGACTCCGGAAAAGGCGAATCGATTATTTCGACACACGCTTCGTCGCCTGGGGCGGAGTCTGAACTATCTCAAGAGAGCGCGCATGACTGGTTGAACGCTGGTGCTCGAACGGTCAAAGGAGCAGGCGAAGATGAACTGATCCGGGATGATGAGAGCGAACATGCGTGGATTAATGCGGAGGACGAGGAGGGTGGACCGGTGGGGAGATTGACCTTGGCAAGTCCGAGCAAGTGGTTGAATGTGCATGCCGCAAATACGCCTGTCTTGTTTCGCCCCTCTGCGATACCGACACCACTACCAATGTCAATATTTATGCCAACACAAGAAGCAGCAGCGGTACTAACGCCAGCGCAAGTAGAGGCCGTGGAGGAAGGAATGGGCGACGACTTGTGGGGACCGAGTCGGAACGATCCATTTGTGGAGAAAGGCAAGAGATGGAGGGATCATCACCCGGATGGGAGTCCGCCGCCGGAGATGTTTGAGAGGGAGAAGGTTACCCTGATGCCGACAGCGGAGGGTCTGTTTGAGGATTATGATCAGGGATATTGGGAGGACGGGCAGCATGATAAGAAACCAGTGGATACAGAGGAGCCTATGGATGAGGGCAGCAATGAGTGGAAGGAGCACAAGGCGTTTGAGAACGCGAGTCCCAATCCTTTGGGGTTGTTGCTGCACATGTACAGGAAGCAACGGAGTGTGACGCCGACGGATGTGGTGAAAACTATATCACCAGCGCCAGCGCCGGTGCTGGCACCTGTAACACCATCAGAAAGGAAAACAACACCGGTGAAAGCAATAACAAGTCCCATGAAGACTACCGTCACTCCCTCCACGAGGATGACGCCGAAGAAGAGTCTCGTCACTCCCGCAACAAAGATTACACCGAAGAAAGCGATGTCAGAGGAGCCGAAACGCAGATTGTGGACGCCGATCAAGACTGTGAGGAAGACGCCAAAGTCGGCTGCCAGACCTGCGTTACGCGCCGAAGATAGCTTCGCGTCAGTCGCTTCTGCCGTGGATGTAGACGGGAAGACGGCAAGTTTGTTGGAGGTCGTGGCTAGCGAGGTCAGAAAGGGGAAGAAGTCTGACGCGGAAGACAAGACGGTGTCAGTACCCACATCAGAGTGCGTGACGGAAGCAAAGGCTGGAGAGCCGGAAGGGACAGCCGTGTGTGGAGAGGTGGGATACAAATGCGATAAGGCGTTTTGCTTCAAGTGCATCGGCTTTTAGAAAACAAACTTCTTTGCGAAAATATCGTTCACCATGTAAAATCATACGCGTATTTCAATTTTCCCACAGTGCCGCTGGTCAAAGGCGATTTAGCGTTGCATTTGCTCGCAGCTGCGGCTGCGCGTTGATCAACCGAAGCCCAAAGCACGAGAGTTCAAAAGGTGTACGAGAGGGAGGCCTACACGCATACACCCACTCCTCCGACCAGAGAGCTCAGTTCGTCATCAATCGCTATGTCGACCGAGGAACAAGCTGCTAAACGACGAAGAATCCAGGATGACTACGATTCATTGACGGAACCCAATTCCAGCCCAGAAGTCCCTCGGGGCAATCGCGCAAAGGCAGCTCACGTCGTGCCCGATTCGCCGGAGGTCGAGTCTCCCGAACGCGCACACAAACCACCCAATCGTTCGCATAATTCGAGTATTCAGATTATCGAGTCCTCGCCCATCAATCCTGGTTATGCCGCGGCCAAACGACGTGCGGCGAATGGCGAGAAGGATGGGGATGATACGATGGTCATTGAGAGTGACGATGAGCCGGTTGACTTGATCAAGAAGTCTGTGCTCAAGCCTGCGAGTGGAAGTGTTAGGCGGAACATTGTGTTTCCTAGCACGGTCATTGGACAGCCGACTTTCAAGCGTGCGACGGGATCTAATCCACCCGCGACCTCCGCGCCTTCGCCGGACACGTCAAAGTTCAGCGCCAGTTTGCAGCAGTTTAGGCATGATACGAATAAGAAGGTCGAGAGGTTGGATTCTCTTACGTCCAATTCGTCGGCCAGACCCAGCAGCGCGATGGAAGATGCATACATGTCCTCGAAGCCGAGACGATTGACGCAGAAGAAGCCGGAACCACCGAAGCAGGCGCCATGGCAACCGAATATCATGGACTTGAATTACCAGACGAATTTGCTCGATTTGCAGGCCATTTACCCCGATATCAAGTTGGATCTTGTTAGGCAAGCTTTGATCGTTGCTAGAGGTAATAAGGATGATGCGGCATTGAAATTGGGCGAGGGAACCTACGACAAACCCGTCGTGGTCAGCGACTCCCCCGCACCACGACCGACAATGATGCAGAAACCCTTACCTGCTTCCAGCGCAAAGAGGGAAATCAAGAAACCATCGATTTCGATTGCGCAAAGATGGGGTCACACTATCAAACCTCCTGCGACTGTAAGTCCCGGTCACGTCCGTCCTTCGGTGAGTATCAACATGAGCTCGCCGTTGGCTACGCTCGGACGTACGGCGTATGAGCCACCAAAGCCGAGGAAGAAGTTGGTGCAGAGGCCGGCAGCGGTCATTCGTGCGGATAGTGATGACGAGGCTCCTGCTTCTTCTGGTGATTCGGAGGCGAGTGATAGCGGTGACGATATTGACAGTGCATTCGCGAGACGCGTCTTGGACTTCTTGAATACCTGCACAATTGCGCAACTGAAGGACGTTGCTTCATGCAATGACGAAGCGGCACAAGCCATTATTGACCAGAGACCGCACAAGAGTTTGGGTGCTGTGCGAGACGTGAAGATCGCTGCTCCACCTGCTGCTCCGAAGAGTAGGGGCAGAGGCCCAAGACCCGTCGGTGACAAGATCGTTGATACGTGTCTGGAAGTCATGCAGGGATACGAAGCCGTCGACGCGCTCATCAAGCGCTGCGACGTTCTCGGCGATCAAGTCTCTGATGCAATCAAAGGCTGGGGTATCGAAGTCAAGAAGGAAGGTGGTGAGTTGGAGGTGATGGCGATCGAGACTGATGAGGCTGAGGTTAGTGAGGATAAACCGCAAGTTGTGGAGGTTGATGGGGAGGAAGTCACGTTGCAGCCTGTTAAGAGGACGAAGACTGGGTATATGCTCGAGCAGCCTCGGTCTATGGCAGAGGATGTCAAGCTGAAGGATTACCAGTTGACTGGGCTTAATTGGCTCACGCTTCTGTATGAGAAAAAATTGTCTGGCATTCTCGCGGACGAGATGGGTCTTGGAAAGACGTGTCAGGTTATCTCTTTCTTGACGCATCTCTTTGACTCGGGCAAGCGCGGAAAGCATCTTATTGTTGTCCCTGGCTCCACCCTCGAGAACTGGCTTCGCGAGTTCCAGCGGTTCTCGCCTGAAATGGTCGTTGAGCCGTACTACGGTACGCAAAAGGAACGTGAGGAAATGCGTGTTGGTCTCGAAGGTCGTGATGATTGGCATGTCCTCGTGACGACGTACAACATCGCCACTGGAGCGAAGCCTGACCGGAGTTTCTTGAGGCAATTCAAGTTCGATGTATGTGTCTATGACGAGGGACATATGTTGAAGAACAGTATGTCAAATAGGTACACCCACCTCATGGCATTGAAGGCGAAGTTCAGGTTGTTGCTTACTGGTACGCCTTTGCAAAATAACCTCCAGGAGTTGATCTCTTTGTTGTCGTTCATGTTACCGTCACTGTTCGAGGAGAATAAGGAGGCATTGCAGAGTGTGTTCAAGATTAAGCCGGCTGCTGGTGGAGATGATGCAGCTGCGAATCTATTGTCGAAGGAGAGGATCACTCGTGCGAGAACAATGATGACGCCTTTCATTTTGCGAAGAAAGAAGCAGCAAGTTTTGGACATGCCTGATAAGTTCCACAAGGTGGAGTACTGTGAGCTCGCGGACGGTGTCCAGAAAGAGATTTATGCTGAGCTTGACGCCGCTTCGAAGGCAGCTGCTTTGGCAAAGGCGACGAACGCAAAGTTGCCTAGGGCACAGAAGAAGGCTGGTGATGTGACGAATCACTTTATGAACCTCCGTAAAGCGGCGAATCATCCTATGCTTTTCCGTCGTAGATACGATGACAAGACTTTGCGGAAGATGGCGAATCAGATCATGAATGAGGATGTCTACAAGGACAACAACGAGGAATATATCTATGAAGACATGACGTACATGTCTGATTTCGAGCTACACAATCTCTGTAGGAAGTTCCCTACGATTCGCAAGTTCCAGTTAGATGAGCAGACTTGGATGGAGGCTGGTAAGGTCGAGAAGTTGAAGAACATGTTACCAACGATGAAGGAGACCGGTGATCGTATCTTGCTCTTCTCGCAGTTCACGTCCATGTTGGATATCCTGGAGAAGATCCTGACGACGCTGAACATCACCTTCATGAGATTGGACGGTCAGACCAAGGTCGAAGAACGCCAACCCATGATCGACGAGTTCCATGAGGACGAAGACGTAACAGTCTTCCTCCTCTCCACCCAAGCCGGAGGTTTCGGTATTAATCTCGCCTGCGCAAACGTCGTCATCCTCTACGACTGCTCCTACAACCCCCACAACGACAAACAAGCCGAAGACCGCGCTCACCGCTTCGGTCAGAAGCGGGACGTCCGGGTTGTTCGACTCATCACCAAGGGCACGATCGAGGAGAAGATTCATGCACTTGCGAATACCAAGTTGGCGTTGGATGAGAGCGTAAGTGCGGGTGCGGGTGGAGAGGACGACGCGGCGGCTGAGGAGGCGGGAGCGAGCTTGGTTGCGAAGATGATGATGGAGGATTATGGGCTGAAGGAGGCGACGCCCGATTCCGCTGTGACTGCATCCGTGACTGCGTCTGTAACGGCGTCTGCGGCGGCTTCGAAGGCGTCATCTGTGGGCCCGTGAGATGGAAAGGAGGTCGGGAACCGCGGGTGCTAGCTTTTTCGCATGATTTGTTGTTATATTTTGTAATAGCATTACTTCTAGAGTAGAACCATTTATTCCCAACAATGCGGCATAGCTGGTAGGTGAAGTTTCCCAGGGTCTTCCTGGCCTTGCATTGATTGGCGTGTCTACATTACACCCCCAAGTTCGTCATCTGCAACAAACCCACCGATGGCCTCAAAATCTGAAAAGGAAACCGTCGTTGAGAAGGAGGTTTTCGCTCAACAGCAGTTGTATGATTGAATTACCGTGAAGCTGGAGTGCATGCTAAGATTATGACAGTGTACCAAATGTCTTCCTGAAGCTCTTCCTCTTTACCTTGGCCATGATCACCCTGCCACTGCTATCATACTACGTCTCCCTACACTACGTTTTCCCAGGTCAGTAACTCAGTCAATCCTTGGAAAACTTGGGCTAACTGGGTGATGACAGGTTACAACCCAACATATGCCGGAGGAACAGCTGCGTTGGTCGCGAATGTGGTGTTGTTTGCTTACGTGTTCGAGGCGTTTCGAGAAGATCAGCAGTCGTCAAGACCTAAAACAGAATAAAAAGACATTTGAAATCCCGAAATTCTCGATGTCGTGCTGTTGCGGTTCTGTCTTATCGATATGTCTGCCTGCATGCACGTGCGCTGACGTAGGTCGAGGACCCTTGAAGTTCAACTTCCCAGACGAATAGCGATCCCATGCCATTGCAACCAAGAGATCTGCTGAAAGCAAAAATGAAGCCAACTCCACTCTCGGCCTTACCTGAGGACGGCGTAGCAACCGAGCAGCATGATTACTCCAGCGCGTCGAGCGATAGCAGCGGCGTGTCCGCGTCCTCGGCTTCGACGATTACCCCGGCAGACTTCAACTTTAGACGTCCACAAAGGTACTTACATTCTCTTTCATAGTGACTCATGTGTCTTGACGCGCGAGATCAGGATTCCCACGTCTGACACCGAACCACTGCCATGGTCGGACTTTTTCGCACACGAACTTGACCTCCATCCCGACCCATCCTCCCCATCTACCTTTCGCATGTATTACAATCCTCCAAACTCGATCACAGGCCCACTATTTGTCGCGCACCACGGCGCCGGTTCCTCCGCTCTCTCCTTCGGACTACTCGCATCCGAGATCCAGCGCTTGATGGCTGGTAAAGCCGGGTTCCTCTGCTTCGATGCTCGGGGGCATGGTAGTACACAGGTCGAAAACGAGCACGATCTAAGTCTATTGACTCTAGGAGACGACATGGCTGCCGTCGTGGGCGCAGTACAAACGAAATTCGGCTGGGAGAAATTACCGGACATCGTCCTTGTCGGCCATAGTCTCGGTGGAGCGGTCGTGACGGATCTCGCTAACCGACGGTTGCTTGGCCCGGCCGTCATGGGAGTTGCTGTGTTTGATGTAGTAGAAGGTTCCATATCGTCATCAACTTCACTGAGCGCATGCTTACGAAGATGGAACAGGTTCAGCGATTGAGGCCCTAAAACATATGCACAGAATACTGGAAGCGCGGCCGGCTGGGTTTGCATCGATAGCCCAAGCTACTGAGTGGCAGTAAGTGGTTTGCCATAGATGTGTGA
Source organism: Saitoella complicata NRRL Y-17804 (assembly GCF_001661265.1). NCBI lineage: Eukaryota > Fungi > Ascomycota > Saitoellomycetes > Saitoellales > Saitoellaceae > Saitoella > Saitoella complicata. The sequence goes on along the minus strand of NW_017567013.1, from coordinate 202,476 downwards.
AGTCGTCCTGATAACCACTTACAGTCTCCGAACACGCGTCCTCCGAAATAAGAGATCAGCCCGCCTTTCCGTTCCCCCACTCCTCCTCGAAGAGACCTCTGGCGGCCCCAAACCCTTCCGCTGGCGAACCGATCTCGTATCAACCTCACCCTCCTGGTCCCACTGGTTCCTCAACCTCTCCTCAAAATTCCTCTCCATCCCCGCCTCTAAACTCCTCATCCTCGCCGGCACGGACAGACTGGATAAACCTCTCATGATCGGCCAAATGCAGGGAAAGTATCAGTTGAACGTCTTTCCGGAGGCCGGGCATTTCTTGCATGAGGATTGTCCGGAGAGGACGGCGGAAGTGCTTGTGGAGTTTTGGAGGAGGAATGATAGGGGGGCATTGGTTTTGCCGAAGAAGATTGGTGAAATGTGAGATATAGATGGGAGGTATTACGGGAAAGTGCTTACAGATTGGGTTACGGTCACGGCGAAGAGGGAGTACCTGACTGCGGCTGAGAGCCGAGGCAAAAACGGATATATGACTGTTTGGGGGATCAAACCCCGGCAGATGCACCCGGCCTACACCCTGATATCAGTGGTACTCTGACAGAAACCTCGGTCCCTTTTCTGGTGGGGCTTGCTGGCATGCTAAGCGAGCCTAATAATTGACGTCGACGGGTCGCAATTGCCAAAGCCTAAAAGGGCAGGCGCACAGTTGTCTCTATTATACGAAGGAGTAAGAAATTATGCTAGCATTCTGCAAATACCGATTCGCAACTGCCCTATGCCGTTCTTTAGACATGTCACATTCGCACGGCTGACGGACGGCCGACGTCGCGCAAATGAACACGGGTGTCTGAAGCCCATGTTTGCACAACGCTGTACTGTAGACCGCAGAAAGCGATGTCTAGCATGCGGTTTTGATGTATACCTGGAAGCTATGTCAAAGTAGAGAACCTGGATATCTAGGTATTCTTTTGAAAGTATGGGTGCTTAACCCTCCTCGTGGAATGGGTCTGGTTTTTCAGAGCTGCCGCATCTTTTTCCACGGCTCACAGGCCTTATCTTGCGGTGGCTGCAACCCTATGGACTCGGACCGGTACCATTAAATCCCCGGCGGAAGATTTGGCCGTGCTTAGACTTGTCTGAAGACGCATGTTCCGCTTCCATGTGGTCAGTCTCCATGAAGCCGTTGGCAATGAGGTTGATCCGAGGTCGAGGAAGTGTACACATGGACGCTGAGCCGTATGTACCGAGGTCCATGTTGAGCTGTGTGGAGACTTAAAATGTCCTGCTCCCCGTAGCTGGGAACCATGAAACCAGCTCTCATTGACAGGCTGTGATGATGCTGGACGGATGCAACATTCCCGCTCAAGTCAACATGAAATCAGCTTGGTCTGCAACGACTCTCTCTACCTTTGTCGGACTCGATGATATCGACGAGGACTACTCTAAAGACATTCAGCAAGCATTCGCTGATCATGCGAAGCTCTGCTCAGAAGTTTACCTTCCTCCGCGCTGCCCGCTCCGCGAACTCCAGCCTCGAGTCATGTTTCGCTCGAGAAAGACAAAGACGTACGGGGAATACCATGTATACGGCGATACCATGCACATCGTTTTCCGTGGCTCAGTGTCGGCGAGAGCATGGTTGACAAATTCGAAAGTGCCTCTTACACCGTACGTTCTCAACAGCCATGTGAAGGTTCATGCTGGCTTCAATGCGATTGTGGAGGATTTGATGAACGAAACTGGTCCTCAAGGCTTGACCTCATCAGTAAAGGACTTCTTGGAGAACTGCAGAAGATATACGAACCGTCAACCCAAAGTGATCGTTCATGGTCACAGTCTTGGCGGAGCCATTGCCGTCCTGGCAGCGCCGTATGTCCTCAAACTCGTTCATGCTGCGAAGCAGTCAGCGAAGTTGATACCATTTCCTGAAGATCAGGTGGCACAGGTCAGTTGGTATCGTTCGTCATCTACACCGCATCCGATTCGCGTGTACACGTGTGGCACACCACGCGTCGGTGACGATGCCTTCACGGCATGGTACACCGCCCTCTCCATCCCCACAGTCCGCTACACCTTCGGCACAGATCTTCTGGTATCCCTTCCTCCCCGCTGGCTGGGTTACAAGAGTCATGTCGGCATTGAGGTACACCTGACGAAGGACCAGAGGGGACAGCTTATCTTCACTGACTGCAATCAGTTGCACGCAAGGGCGTGGGATGTCGCGAACAGAATTAAGCACCATCAGGCGTATTTGACGGGACCGATGTCGAGCGTGAAGATGGCAGTGCTCATGAACTTCCGTCGATCGCCGTCACGGGAACAACTGAGGAGTTCACAATTGTGGGAGAATGTTTATGGTGAGGGCGAACCTATCGTATATGAGGTGGCAAGAAAGGAAGTGGAGGTGGTCGAGAAGAACAAACGCCATGCCTGGTATATTGCGGGTAAGCTCTTCTGGACTCCCTTACACCGTGCGACTATACTGACTTTATACAGCAAAAGAGGAGCCAGTAGAAGAGACCTCCGTTCCTGGTCTGGGTACGGACGACGTCGACTTAATATATTACCTATAAGACACAGCCACCAGCATCAATACAAATGAGCAAATATCCAGCATTTCTAAAGCTAGTACTGCCTCGATCTTAACTTAGATCAAAATAATACCTAATTCAAATATGACCCAAACATTCCCACGACCTGTCCCAACAAAACCAGTCCTTACAGGCACCTCACAGATCCCATGGCCTAGGAACTACAACCAAGGGAAGCAACCACGTAGCAGCCAAGACAATTCCTTGCCCTCTGTCTTGGTTGGCTGCAGTCGCATACTCTGAGTTGATGTACGCCACGATGATCCTAGACATCGGACGGATAGCTGAGAACTCCATGGGAGCCATAGCGGAGAGGAGGTTGAGACTATCATCCGTTAGCACAACCTTCAATGATGCAAATAGAAATGATTACTCACATAGCTTCGGTAGAGTTCTTAGCCTGGGCAAGTCGCGGCATCTGCGATCTGGGTACGGCGATCTCGAAACCCCACCAGTCTATCACACTGTCAGTAACTCCCCACATACATGCAGTTGCGAGCTATCTCACAGACAAAAGCACTGATACGCTCCGTATCGACTTTCAGGGGCCTCCCAATCGCACATCCCATCTCTTTCAATTGCTGCTCCTCCACACTCCCCGCCGGCTCCGGCATCCCCGCCAACAATCTGATGATGCCCGCTGCATCATCAGGGCTCTGTAAACCCTTCAGAGCTTTCTTGCGTTCCTTGTATTGAGCCGTAGTCACCTTCTGTGCTGAAGTTGGCTTGGCGATGAACGCGGAGACGAGATTAGCAAGCTCATAATTCTTGGCGGCCGCTTTGCGGTCTTTCTTGGAGAGTTTCCGGTCGAGGTGTTTGTGCTGGGAAGCAGCTGCGACGCTGACCGGTGTAACTTGAGCAGTAGCGCCAGTGACCTGTGTGGTTGGGAGGGTGCTGAACGTGGCAGCGGAAGGTATCTTGAGTTGAAGGTTTGTGTGCGAGAACCGCTTGAACTGAAAGGAGAAACGAGGGACTGGTTCGTTGATGACCACAACAGGAGGCGGAGAAGCACCGATGGTGTGACGGACTGGATTGTTGCTCTTCGCTGGCATGCTGTGTTGGATAAGGACCTCGAGGGGTCTCTGTCGATGTAGAGAACGTGGGATTACCTGAGCAGAGAGCGACCAAATGTCCGGAGAATTGAAGGGCAATGGTTCAGGGAGTGAGAAATGAGGAAGATATAACCCGTGCCCTGGCAGCACATGCCTGATTCACCAACCTTTGTAAATTGGACGTTTCGTGACACGCGGTGAGCGTGAGAGGTCCGTGCGTTACAGAGATTGATTGAGCGCACACCCCGCAACACCTTCGATCCAGCTTGAATCCTTAATCATTCGACATTTGGTGATGAACGGAAATGAGGATAGAATTCTCCTAATTATTTCGTAGCATATCATCGACAATCCACAGCCATGACCGAGGCATTTTGGCTATCATACGGCTCCTATACTGAAGATTAAAGCTATCATACTATGACCCGAAGTCCAAAACGCCAAAAAAGTAAAATAACTAGTCACACGTCATATCATCTCAATGCCGGTTCGGTGTCCCGTTGGGCGGAGGCATCGGACTTGGATGCGAATAATGCTGAGGCACCGGTAAAGGCTGCGCCTCAGCAGCCGTAGAAGTCAACGCAGCCAATCCCTGAGCAGCCTGTGCTCTCTGGATATCGTGAATCGTGTGAACCTCATATTGCTGGTGAGGAGAGTATGCCGAGTACTGCACGTGGTGAACAGGGAATTGATACAGACCAGGTTGCGCCGCGTGATACCCATTGACCGCAGGCTGCGCATGCTGTTGCTGCTCAGGAGCAACTGAGCGAACGGGAACAGACAAGCCGTTGTGCGTTGCATGCGATGCAGGCGTGGACGGCGGCATGTGCACATATTGAGGAGCTGCATAGTGTTGAGGGACAGGAACGCCCGTATGACTTGCGGGTTGAGCTTGAGGTGCCATCTGAGTTAACAGCTTGGCCTGAGCTTCAGCTTGGGCTTGTGCTTGCGCCCTCTGCTCAGCATACTGCTTGGCCTGAAGCTGGAATGGCGTCAAGGGCAAAGGCTCTGACAGCAAACGTTCCATCTCAGCCTTCTCAGGATCCTCCTCGACGACCGGAGCAGGCTGCACGTCCATGTCATCATCCTCTGATTGCGGAGGCGCGTGGGTAATGGCCCAATGGCAGCGATGACAGACCACCTTGGTATCACCTTCTTCCTCAACCCACCACATTGGACTGACATCCACGCGGCACTTCTTGCATCGTTTGATAGAGGGCTTGGCTGCCGGTGAAACAGCAGCAAGAGCAACCGGCTTAGCCTTGACCTTCTTTCGAGTAGTCTGTGTCGCGGCGCTCGTCAACTGTGCTTTACGCATACAACCAGTCAAAGTCAAGTCAGCTTCCTTGTATAGCTTGCTGAACGTCTGGAGAGCAGTGTCTGGTTGTTCGCGTGCGGTCTCGTTCATGGGATGCAGCGAAATCTTCTTGGTATCGTGCTGAGGACAGTACAAAGCGGCAGTCATCACACCGGAATCGCCAGCAAAACGCACAGTAGTCGCGGTATGCCTTCCAGCACCCTTGACCATCGAAATGTTGAACCCGAAAGCCCATCCTTGTCGGACAGCACAACCAACGTGCACCGCAGCCTTGCATGCGTGACACTCTGAACAGGCACCGGAGGTAGTCTTGCAGACGGTACATTCAGCAGTCCACCTGGTAGATGGCAAAGATCCGATACCTTCCACTGGCTGATAAGTCACAGGATTAGCAAACTTCAGCTCGGGCAAAAAGGCAGCGCACAACACGTGAGCCCAATTGCTACCAGCGGTCCGCTTAAGAGGACCGTAAGAGTGCTTCCGTCTCGTACCCTCGAGCTCTTGATCACGAATGGGACAGAGGACACATTCGTAGGTCGTAAGAGCTTCTGGTGAACGTTCGTTCAAACAGCAGTCACATAGCCAATTCTTTGCCTCCATTTCAGCCTCAACACCGTAGCACTGCTTGTGAACGGACAGTTTGCATCGTGCACAAACATACAGATCCTTAAGCTGCTCAGGCACTCTGCAGACATCACAATGATGCTTTTCTTCCACCTTTTCAAGCTTCAGTTTCAGTCCAGGCTTGGCTTTGGCGGGGGTCTCCTTGTCGCCAGACGCAGTAGCAACTTCCTCCGCCTTCGCAACCTTAGTCTTCTTCTTTGCCCTTTCGGCCTTTTCTGCCTCCAAAGCCTCCATATGCACGGCCTGCTCACGCAATAGCTCCTCCTCGAACTTCCTTTTGCGCGAACGACCACCGGCATCCACAAGCTTCTTCGCTGTCTCCTCAGGATCTTCCCATTGGACACCATATCTTCTCCAAAGCTCCGCACACCGCTGACATAAGGCAATGACGTTCGCACCCTGAGGACCGACGGAGTACCCCGGCGCTCTCCTCCAAATCCGGCTCTTTGCAACATTACAGAACTTACACTGGAATGTCTTCTTCTTCTGCACCGCTTTTCCATTATCGTACGAGGAATCATCCGAAGAATCACCAATGTCGTCAATACGTACCACCGGTCCACCAGCCTTAACGGCCTGGTTTCGATCAGAGGATGCCTCAGCTTTCTCAGCCTTTGATCGTCGCCCGTGGTAGTTGCTCCAGATCTTTTGACCGGCAGGTGTCTTTTTCCACATATACCAATATCGTACACACTGCTCCGTAGTCTTCGTACCCACCACCTTTGAGACAGAATACATCTCGCTACCGTACTTCTTAACACCAATCTCGAAGTTCTCCTTCTCTTGCACCGAGAACGAAGGTTCACCAATCGACTTCCTGGTGATCTTGGCCAGAGATTCGATTGCCTCGGTAGGATCAAAGTCGTGCTTGAACAGCGCATTGACCGCGGCGTCAATGAGATTGGTAGAATTAACTGACAACTTCAGGCGGTTCGCCGTGCCCTTCAAACGCTCCATCAGATCTGCCAGTTTCCGGTCAAGCTCATCCTCAGACATTTCTGCAGGTTTGACAAACATCAACTCCGAGGTCTCGTCATTACCACGCTCGATGTATCCAGCAGGCTTCTCAACAATCCATGGCGTAGGGACATCCAGCTTCGAAGATGCAGAGGAGTCGGCCATGATGGGATCAAGAATTTCATCAGCAGGCGTGCTATCGCCTCCATCAACAGTCGCGGTCTGCTCCCGACTTTCCGCGGGGACCAGACGAAGCTTTTCCGCCTCGGCCAATCTTTTCCGCTCAGCAGCTCGCTCGGCATCCCTCTCCTTCCTTCTCTGCTGATATGCCGCCTGCTTCTGCTTCTTGGTGAGAACCTCCTTCTTGACGTCGATGAGCTCAAACGGACGTCCTGGCCACTCCGTTACCACAGCCTGGTGTTTACCTCCGACACGGGACGCAGCGCGCGGATAAAGCCGATCGTCGTAGTCCAGTACATCTTCGACGTTGCAATGGATTCCGAGATATCGATATGGCCACAAATCTGCTTCGTGCTTCTTATCCTTTGATCGTCCGACGTTCGTACCCGCGACCTCCATGATCTCCTCCACCTGTGCCAACGTCCCAGAATCACCATCTTGAACACTGGTCGACGTAGTCGCAGACGTGGTCGGTCTCGATATTAGATCGTCCTCCATGATGAACTTCGTCCTCGCCGCCTTCTGCGCCTCCAGCTTGTCCGCCTCACCCTCTCGTAGCGGGCGACCCTTCGACACCTCCGGCACCGCATTCTCCTGCATCTTCCTCTCCTCAGCCCTCGTACACGGCGCACAAGTCCACCCAAACCCCCTTCCAGGCTTCCTCGTCAACGGCGGCGAAACACACGCCATATGATAATCTGCATGACACAACGCACACCTCACCGAATCCGAACTCGCACACCACCCGGAACACTTCGTACACCCTCTCTCCTCCATACACAACTCCTTCCCGCGTCCACCCTCGACAACGACGAATGCCCATTGTTTGCGGAGAACTTCTTTGACCTTGGCGGGGATGTTGAGGACTTTTTCGGTGGGGACGACTTCGTAGTAGCGGTGGATGTAGCGGTCGAAGAGTTTTTCGTACCAGAAGGAGTCGGGAATTTTGCGGTATTCGTCGAGGTTGTCGATGTGAGCGCGGTGTTTGACGGTGCATTTTCCGCGGATGGCGTTGACAGGACAGACATCGGAATGCATCGTAGCGAACAGGATACGCGAGTCGGAAACCTGCCTTAAGACGTCCTTGGGTCGGTAGAACCAGTTGACGCGGACGGAGGTGATCGTTGAGCCATCGCTTGCCGGCTCTGCGGCTTTCTTTGCGCGTTTGGTTTTCGGGGTGTCGGTCTCTGGTGCAGGCATCAACGAAGCCGAGGACTCATGAATGAACTCCATGATTCTTGCGATATAGTACGGTTCTCCCGGTGGCTCTGATATAAGGTAGATGGAGTCTGTATGCCGCGAATTAGTATGCTTGGCCTTCTACACGCACTCGCCAACGTACCGTTCGCTGACAACACTGTTCCATCCTCCAGCGTCAAACTTTCCACACCCTCCTTCGACACCACCGACCGCGCAGGTTTGTACTTCGCCCCAGGCGTCTCCTTCTTCTGCCTCAACCCATTACCAACAATCTTCAACGACAATCTCGGGATGGCCTTCTCCTGCCCGTCCTTATCCTTCCCGACCTTCGGCGTGCCCTTACTCCTTTTCCTCTCCTCCTCAGTCGCAGGCGTTCCAATGGCCGACGAGGACCCCGCTACTGACGCTGGACTCCCTTCCACCTGCGCACCCTTCGATTGCCGTCTCTTGGTACCGGTGCCTGTAGTCGTAGTCCGTGGCGCCGTGGTAATACCCATCTCCTCATCCGACGAATCGTGGTACGTAATGCGATTCGTTCGGCCCTTCGAACGGGTTCCGTATGTTGTTTCTGAATCAGCGCTTGGGCTCGCCGCTGCGCCGGGCATTTTGTGTGTTCTCTCTCTCCTCCTGTTGTGCGTGGATGGATATTGCGATTGGTGTGGCAGGAATTGCGCGTGTGGAGGATGAAGATGAGGAGCGTAGAGCTCTCGCGTAGACGACCGCGGTGGAAGTTGGCGTGTCTACGGCGTCTATCGCTATTGCCGGGGTGCTGGCCACGAAAGGGTTCTTTGGGATTGGTTGTTGGGTGTTGGAGGATACGGATATCGGCGCAGCACCCTTTCTCTTGCTTGAACGCACAGGGAATGGGTACGGTCGAATTCCACACAGGTGTAAATTACTTTCGACACGATGGGAAGGGGAAAAGAATGAACGGTTTTTGCATGTATTTAGAAGCAAGTTACACTAGATGGAAGGTCTCCTTCTACGACAATTGTCCGTCTTGCTGGCATTGCAAGCTTGGCATGTGCGGACTTCGGAGTTGCTCCCATAGGTGGAGACAGGGCACGGCTCCTTCCCTGTCCATCACCTACCTGCAAGTATGCCGTACCTCAAAGGATGTCTTCGTAGAGTACCAACTTCATTGCTCATTGTCACGGACTTGAGGCTAAGACCGAGGCCGAGCCGCGGCCAGCATGGTGTACATAAGTAAGGCGTCCCCAGGCTTCAGCGAGAGCTGGAAACGCACGCAATCGTAGACATAGCCGCGGCTTCCATGAACATAACGGTCGCTTTTGCTTCACACGCAGGTAGGAGGACTACTCATCACTCAAACATAGCCCAGTCACCCCTTGGACAGCCGTCCCCTTCGTTGAGGACGTGTCCACGTGCAGCGCTCAGAAACCGCACCTAGGCCTGCTTTGCGCGACAAAAATGTCAAAGATATCGAACTCGGGAGAAGGACCACTTTGTAGGAAGAGCAGAGATGGACTTTCCATAGCCATTTTACTCAGTTTACACCAGTATCTCGAGCATCTTTGCAATATTAATAGAATGCACACGGACAGACAGGGCCTTCACCCCCTGAACACGCGCGCCTGTCAACCTCCTCGCGGGTCGATCAACGGTCCCGTCGTTCGAATAGGTTCACGTGTCCAGTCAAGATCGGCCGCAAAGAAGTCCCAGCTCAACCAAAAGATGGACACTGGGTAGCTACGGTTAGGTTGATCGACTTGGTCATGGGCGCTGTTACTAGAAGAAATCTCCGTTCCGTAACCCTGACATGGCCACAGACAGACTCAGGCAGTCGACAATACTGGAATGTTCATGGAAGGGCAAACTGTTTACACTCGGCTTATCAAGCGTTACCTAATGCGGAGTTGGTGTTGTGCTGAGATTACCTCACTTACTCAGCGTTACCAAAGCGCGCGCGTATAAAGCCAGTCGATCCCACGTCCTCGACCACTCCCATCTCCCCTCCAGACCACATACATCCATCAGAAATGTCTACTCCTGCCAACAAGTCCATCGCCATCGTCATCTACTCCATGTACGGCCACATCGCCACCATGGCCGAGGCTGTCAAGGCCGGTATCGAGAAGGCCGGTTCCGAGGCCGTGATCTACCAGGTCCCCGAGACTCTCCCCCAGGATGTTTTGACCAAGATGCACGCTCCCGGCAAGCGCGACTACCCCCTCGCCTCCATCGAGACCCTCGAGTCTCACTCCGCCTTCATCTTCGGTATCCCCACCCGTTTTGGTAACTTCCCCGCCCAGTTCAAGGCTTTCTTTGACCAGACCGGTGGTCTCTGGGCTACTGGTGCCCTCGCCGGTAAGCTCGCCGGTGTCTTCGTCTCTACTGCTTCCCCCGGAGGTGGTCAGGAGTCTACTGTCATGAACGCCATGTCTACCTTCGCTCACCACGGAATGATCTACGTTCCCCTCGGATACTCCCGTACCTTCGCTCAGCTCACCAACCTCGAGGAGGTCCACGGTGGCTCCGCCTGGGGTGCCGGTACCTTCGCCGGTGGTGACGGTTCCCGCATGCCTTCCGCTCTCGAGCTCGAGGTCGCTGGTATCCAGGGTGAGTCCTTCGCCCAGTACGCTCAGCGTTTCTTCGCTTAACTACGCTCGGGCCCCCGAATCCAAGCGAACGGCGCTGAAACCGTAGTTGCGGAGAAGAAGGAGGAGGTTGTTACGAAGAAGTTGGATGATTTGAACTTGGGTGAGCCGGTTCTTGTTTCGAGTGAGGGTGCTGCGTTGAGGAGTGAGCCTGTCGCTGTGGAGACTGTTGCTGAGCCGTATGTTGTCGAGCCTGTCGTCGCTAAGGCGCCTGAGCCCGTTGCTGCTGTTCCAGCTGTCGTCCCCGCTGCTGCTCCCGCGCCTGCGCCAGTCCAGACCGAGACCCGCCCTCGTGCCGAATCCACCGGACAGATGAAGACTACCATGAGGGATACTGCACCTACTCAGGAACAGGAGAAGAAGGGCGGTGTTTGTGGACTCAAGTGCGAGGTTATGTAAATTGTTGAAACAAACAAAACGGAGCACGATGGGTTTGCATGCACTTTTTCTTACCTTTTTATTGTTGTTTATGGGTGTTGGGTTCTTTATACGGTTAACGTCTACAAATTGGGATAAGGGTCACGGGGTTCAAAGATTCGATAATTTCTTCTTAATAAATAAGAGTGGTTCACATCATTTGTCCTTTCCTCTCTCTAATGACCATGGATGTCGTTGACCTCGATGGACAGCTGTCCCCCGGAATTTGATATGCCCACAACTGGATCGGTTAATCCCACAATTGGGCCATTCTCACATTCCGGACGAGCAGCTAGAGGCTGCAAAAAGTGCTGCCGGTCGGTTCTGGACCGCGCGCAAGTTCGAAGAGGGCAGCGGAAGGCTTCAGTCAACTTTAGAAGCTTCACTGAGAACAGCCGAGGAAAAAGCAATTCTTAGCATTTAATACGCATCTACAAATCCTCCTCATCGATGAACCCCTTGAATGACTCCAAGATGACCTCCTTCGCCTCACTTCCGCGTCAGGCCCCGGCATGGTGCAGGGTTCACTTGGTCTGTGCGCCCCAGATGCGATGGCTTCGGCATCTCCCGCCCCGAGTCTACCTTCAGCCAAAACACCAACATATTTAACCAGAACACCCCCCTTTCTCCTGTTCTCCTCCTCTGAAGGTGTTTTCAGTCCAGCATTCATTCCCTAATCCAAGCATAATCGACAGCATACACTCTCTGAACATGTTCCTTACAACAGCATTCATCGCCTCCTTAACCCTCCTCACCTCCCCCGCAACCGCAATCTTCGCCCCAGGCTCCGCTTCCTACGCCGGATCCGCCGATGCGTTCCTCTCCGTTTACGAACCGAGCGGCGACGTCCCCTTCAACGTCACCATCCCCACCTCCTCCACGTCCTCCTACATGTCCGAGGGCTTCGACTCCATCCGCGTCTACCTCGCCCTAACTCCCCCGGGCTGGGGTACTGGTCCCGTATGCGTGTTGGGCGATATCCCAATCACCCAAAACACCACCGAAATAACCGTACCAGCTGCTGCCGGTCCCGATGGACCCTATTACGCCATCTCCTGGAACGCATGGCAAAACGGTGAATCCCTCGGCGGCTTCGAATACTCCGCCCTCGAAATCACATTCCATGACATGACTGGTAACTTTTCTCAGTACGAGTTGGATGGGATGAGTTTGGGATCAGGGGATTTCCCATGTGAGGCGATCGACTGTGTGAGGAAATGTGCGGATGAGTATTTTCCGGGAAATGCGAATGATACGTCGTATTATGGGAATGAGGCGACGAATGCCACATACAACTGTTTCATGGCTTGTCCTGATTACAACAAGTACGACAATACAGACAATGTTGTGTTGCCTGTTGACGGAAGTTCGAGTACGGGAGCGGTGTCGAGTGCGACAGTTGTGGCGACCGCGGCGCCGAGTGCTTCCAGTGTTGTTGTGAGTGCCGTGGCGAGTGCGACGTCGGGATCTGCCGTCTCGAGTGGTAGGGCGAGAACGAGTGGTACTTCTTCTGCTGCTGCCGCGGCATCTGGGACTGCTTCCGCTACTCAGAACTCTGGTGCAGGTATGCTTGGTGCCGGTATCGGTGGCATTGCGTTCGCGGTTGCGGCAGGTGCGTTGGTTATGTAGGGCGTCTCATAGCGATGGGTTACGTATTTCTGGTTGGGTGAGGTGTACACGGACATCATTTGGACATTTTCGGACATTGGGGCGTATGGACAGGTTGCTAAAGTTTTGATATTTCTCTAATACGTTCTTGCGAAGCGCATTCGCACTTCAAGCCTAGGCCCTTCTCGTGTATCTACTCTTGGTCTTCCTTTTCCGTCACTCGCCTCCTTCTTGTCCTGTTATTGAGGCCGAGGGTGCTGTGCGTGCACCATGTTTTCTGACGCAGGCCTCCTCGAGGTTCCTGAGTAAACGGCGTTCTGCTCTTCTGAGTACGTCGTTCTGCTCTTCTGAGTACGTCGTGGGACCCGGATGTTTTGCGACTGTGCAAAGGGACTGCTGACGTCGACTGTAGCATGCTTGATGCTCTCCTCGGGTTCATCATCAGCCTCTCAATGGCGACGTCCCTCTCGACCTCGAAGATAACTCGGAACTCGACCTCACGCTCAGACTGGATCCAGAAGACGCACTTGAGCTTGAGCTTCTCCTCTCATGATGTCGCTCCTTCTTCTCCTTGTGGTCATTGTACAAATGCAGGATGACATCCGCAGCTACACCAGAGATTTTGTCGCTGATTACGTGAGCGTGCGAGGAGAGAAAGGCGCCGTAACTTGAGGTAAAACTGTTGCGGCGGAGTTTGCGGTCTGAAAGCCCAATTGGAAGATGGAGTGGGTTCATTCCAGTTGCTTTTGTATGTTCGGTATGCATAACTGCGGTGTAGATGTTTGGTGTGGTCATGTTATATGCCAAGGCTTGGTATGGTTCTTGGAGGCTTGGTATTGTCACCGTCTGTTCTTACACCTTTCTCAAGACAGCCATCGCTGCTGTTTATATACCGTTTGTGTCGGTCGTTTCATTGCAAACACTGTCGTGTGCTCGACTCCGCTTCGATCAAAGACAAGGTCCGACGCCGCGTCCGCGACTTCCGGACCGAGGTTCGGACGCGGATGGCGGCATAAGGTTGCGTCGGCGTCACATATGGGAATCATAGCGTGAATCGTTCCAGTAAGTTTCATTTCGGGGACTGACGTGCTGTTTTGTGGAAATCTGAGTCGGTCCGAGTACAGGCCGTGTCTCACGCCCGCCGGCCCCGACGCAGCGTAGGGTAACGTTCGACAGCCGCCCGTGAACGTCACGAAATTGACCGTTCGTAAAGGGAGGGCGGTCGATCGCGGTATCTTGACAGCGGTGTGATAAGCTTAAGGTCCTCCGAGCGGGAGTTTGAGTATGTCGATGGGCGTATCAAAGATTAGTCTACTAGTACTGTACTAGCGCTATAGCGCGGTTGATCGCCTAGGCCTACCAGCGCCGATAGCATGAACAAATCAATGAGCTCACAACGGAATCTGGAGGAGCCATGGTCTATTCCAGCTGAATGTCAACTTCTAAAAGAGAGGTTGTCGCTTGTCGCACCCGAGTTTAATCGGCCCAGCCTTTATCAGTGAACCTTCTTGCGCATGTGTGAGAAGCCAAGGCGGGTCATTTCTTGAACATGAAGGCAAGATATCGTATCATGACAGAGGCCGCGACGAGCGTTGTCCCATGAAGACCGCTTTCAGTGTCACGGACTAGCGCGCGGACCGTAGGGAGTTCTGCGAGAGCCAGAGGAGTAGACAACCGACTTGCTGCCATCAAGAAAAAGAGAAGAGAACGAGACCTGAGCACTTACCCGAGGAGTACGGGCTGCTGTGGATGCATCGGGCCTTCGACCTGGATTTGTGAGCCGGGGTATATATGTGACTTGACACGAACTTCTCCATCGTGAGCGCGAGGAAAGAAGTGCACGACGTTCCCAGGCTTCACACACAAGCATAATTGCAATGTGCAATGCAATTATCTTACAGCCTGTGATTGTCGTGCTGTTACTTATGAAGGACTCCAAGTTGGTGAAGATCGTGCAGCCGGCTCTCCTGTTGACATGAGTCCGATGAGCCTTCCAGTCCCACCGGAATTCTTCAACTACAAAGCTAGTACTAGCCGTCCAAGACCTTGGTCAGGCAAGTCCCCGGATATCTAAGTTCTAGATATGTCGCCAAACCCATGAGAGCAATCATCCACCACCATGGCGATAAGTTGGGCCAGTTGGAAGTTGGTCATGGTGGTTGGCGTGGAGGAGTAGGACGAGGAGGACTGGATGGGTATAGAAAAATCGTTCGCGCTAATAGTTCGGTCGGGGTACAGTAAGGCTCCGACGCCTGATCCGGTCTGCGCACGCGACGCAGCTGTAAAGGCCGAATTGTCCGAAAATGATCTCTCGTGACCGAGGATATACACACACTTGTTTATCGAACGTAACTAAACGCATCGATTACCTCTCAGAACTCCACCCAATCGTCTCCCGAGGGTGACGCAAAGAGCGAGCCGGCCGGTGAATATTGCTGTCCTTCATGGCTGCGGCGAACGAGACGAACGTCCCGAGCCCGCTGCATCCGAATAAGGATGACTTTTGGCATAATCATCATAGAGGTAGAATGAACCACGGGCAAGTCGCACCGCGTTCTCGAGGACAAATATTCTCCATTATCACATAACGCCCTTGCATACTACACATTCAACATACAACCCTAGCAATCTTCAAGAAAGACGCTCTCGAACCCAGATCCATGCCCAAAATTACGAAACCAGACCTGACGCCAACAAAAACGATTTTTCATAACAGCCTCCTCCATTCCCACATCACTGCAGTCCCATTCCATGCCCATGCCCACCACTTAAGTCCTCCTCCAAATCATCGGGATGATCCATCCCAGTCGGCGCCTGCATCTGCGACCAATACTGCGGATCCCCATCCTCCGGCCCCCCATAAAACCCTCCTCCCATATCCGGGGCCCCCATGCCAGCCATCCCTCCCGTACCGCCCACCATGCCGAAATTGTTCTGCATATATGGTGCGGGTGGATTTGGTGGCAACATCAGTCCTTGCAATTCATGCTGGAAGGATTGTGCAGCCGGTGGTGCACCACGGCTGTACACCTCCCTTGCGGCATTATCCGGATGCCAGGATGGATGGACATGGAACCCAAGTGCCGGATCAGAATTGTACGTTGTATCCATCCCCTGCGGCTGCTGGCTCGGCGGTTGTTGCTGCTGTCCCTGCTGGGGCGACGGCCCAACAGGAGGCGTAGACTCCAACCTCCTCGACCGCTCAAGCGATGCTCGACAAGCCTCTTTCATCTTCTGCACCTGCTGATGTAGATCCTCGTTATGCGTCGAATCCACAACGACCTCCAACACCTCGATCCCCATCTGGAAGAACTTCGCCCAAGGATTTGTTACATTCGCCCTAATCCTCCCCAGGAAGATCGCGGACGCAGAAACGAGGCCATAAACCGTGAAGTTCGTCCCTCGTAACGAGCACTGGAAGCCACGGAGTCCAAACTGGTCCAACGTAGCCTTCGCGATCCGAACGAGGTTGATGGAAGGTCCCAAACACTTCTCCACGTTATCGATATGGCCACCTTGTTCCGCCCACGGCCGATGCAGCACAATCCGACACAGATTGTAAACCATGTGCAAAAACGGCAAAAAATGAAAGCCAAACTTCGGCAATGGTGCATCAAAATCATCTGGTACCACTAGTTTCAACCGTGCTGGTAAACCGGCGTACCAAGCATCGAGAATTTCGTCCATCGCCGAATACCCAACGGTGAAAATCGAGCTCAACTTCCAGTCCGCACCCAGCTGAAGATAAATATCACTCATCCTCCTCAGAACCTTCACTAACGCAACCAGATAGATAAAATCCGAATGCGTATCGAACTCCTTCTCGTCCAAATCCGGATCCCTCACTGGCAGCGTCAAATCCAGCGTATTGATATCAATATACTTCTCCCGACCCGTAGCTTGTCCCATCATTTGATCAAGCATAAACAACTGCTGCCATATCCGTCTGCGAATCATGAGGTCCATCACTGGCATTTGTGATTTGTACTTATCTGCCAACTTGTTCAACCCCAAATCCATCGCATGACGGACGATGACACCCAACATCAGCCACGACCGGTAGTACAACCCTTGTTGCGGAATCGTTTCCAGTGCTTTGAGAAAGATGAGGGATGCTTGGGCGGTTGCGAGGCGTGGCATGTCGTGGTAATCCCAGATATGCTCTTTTGCGCGGAGTACCCAGACCATTCCGTTCGTGCTCGGATCATCGACGTCTGTCCTACCCGCGGGTCGCTCGGTGAATCGTGCAGCACAGCCGAGAATACACTCCAATAACAGCGGACTAAGATCATCCCTGTCTTTGTGCCATTGTCGAATAAACTGCCGGCGGGAAATGATCGGCATATATGGGTGAATTTGTTCGAAGTAAACGCTGAACAAGTGCATGGCGAGGTCGTCGCTTGGCATGAGGTTGGCGGGTATCCGTGTCGCGAGGAGTTCCGAGGAGAGCTTTGGTGAAGAGAACGATATTGGTGGAGTTCCGCAGTCGCCAGCCGCCGGCATAGTCGGTACGTACTTTTTGTCGAATGATTTGACGTATTCAGCTGTGACAACTCGTCAGTAACTGCATTTACAGCTGTACCGTCTGAGGAAATCACCTCTCCCGCTTCCCTCGATATTCAGTAATCCCAATACATCCGATAACTTCCCCATCTCCTCACCCTGTTCCTGCTGTGCGAGGATCTGATGTGGTTCTGGTGCGATAGGTGTAAACTGCTCGACAGGTAAATGCGCAAGTTGTGCGAGTTGCTCATACTGTTGCTGCATCAACTGCGGGTAATTCTGTTGCTGAAAATCGTGCGGAGGCATTCCATGTTGCTGCGCGGTCGCCCCGGCTCCAGTCTGATACTGATCACCCTTGTGCACTTGCTCGTCGTCTCGTGTAGGATACCCAGGCTGCTGTGACGAGCTCGGCGTAATGCACTCCACATTCAACCTCCGACAACTCGAACACGGACCTCCATTCATCTGCGAACTATCACACCTGACTTTTCTCCTCCGACACGTCTCGCACGCCCTCGTGACCTTCAACCTCTTGAACCGGTTATATTCGTCCACAAAGACAAACTGAGTCGTATTCGGTGCCGGCGAGACGTGCGCAGGTGTGGCCGTCCCGGATATATGCTGTCCTCCACCCCCAGTCCCCGATCCACTCACCGAACTGGATGGAGTCATGGTCGTGGTGGTCTGCGGCTGCACAAAGGAGATGGCATTATCTGGATATGCCAGGATTGCTAGATATATGCAGGGATCGAATCACCCCTGTACATTCAACTGCTGAAATGGTTGTTGTTGATTCTGGCAGGTGGTTGGTTGTTGCAGATTTCTCAGGCGCAGTTGCAGCTGACGCGAGGTTCCGATTGCCGGCCGGTCCGTACACTGCAGGGCGGGGAAAGCCTAACGTAAAACGAGTCAACCGTCCTGCTAGCCAATGAGGGACCCTGGATACAAGGAGAATCGTTGTTCCGCTACAATAACTGCGAAATGAATGCTACGAAAAACGGGTAGGCACAGCACGAGTACGAAGGAACGGCCATGGCAGAAACTTATCGTCCCCAACGACTTCTCTTCCCGGGCCCGGCGCGCGGCGTTCTTTGGGGCTGTCACTTATGCGGCGCGAATCGTATCTGCTGCTTAGACCCGATCGTAACCTCGACTATGGAATACGGGGTGCCATGCGTTTTCATTGGTCGGGAAATTGGTCAGCATTTCATGGAGGGTATTCCTTTCTGAGATCCTCGTCCACGAAGAGTTGAGGAGGAATGTTGATGGTCGTGGGGGTGTTGAAGGGGCCGCCGAACTAAGCTCCCCGGATATTAATTCCCCTAGCCCTTCATCTGTCGCAACATCCCACCGTGATTACGACATCGAGTTTCTTTGAAGACGCTTCCATCGTCCAACGGCGAATACAAGGTCAAGATGGTGATCGTTCAGATCTAGCCTCTTTGAAGGGCGTTGTGACTTTGGATTTTAGCACCTTGGAACGGATGTATGCACAACAATATGGGAGTGAAAGCGAGCGAGGAGCAACGTGGAAAGAAACGTAGCATTTTAGAAACCGTAAATGAACAATCGAAAAAAAACGTCCCTAATCCTTCTTAACCCTGGCAGAGCTCATCAAAGCCCCACCCAAATCCTCATTCCCAACGCTAATCAACAACCCGACAGCCCACCCCACGGTAATCACCATACCTAACCCAAAAAAGAAAAAGATCCAAAACGGCAACACGATATCCTTCTTCTCACACCACTCGCCCGCCCACTTCGTCGTCTTCAATCCGTTATTGGATTTGGTCACGCCGCAAGCACAGCGCCAGTCGTCGGCGCGGCCACGGTAGGGTTGGCAAGATCCATGAGAGGAACAGGAGTTTGTAGCGTTTTCGCAGGTGAGTCTGGTGGGGAAGGAGATGATGGACTGGAATGTGGGGAAGTCGAGGGAGGAAGCGACGTGGCCCTCACCGAATGCGAAAGCGGATTCGGCGCGGCGGGTGAGGAAGGAGCTTGATTGCGTGGGGGCGGGAGGAAGGAGGAGGATGGTAGAGCGGGTGGAGGTGGAGGTGAGCTGAGAAACGAGGGAAGCGAGGATGTGAGTTGCCTCTTTGTAGATTTTGTGGTGTTTGTCGGAGGAGTGACGGAACAACAACCCCTCCAAAGAATTTAACTGCACGAACGTTCTGGCATCAGCCTCCAGAAGCGGAGAAGCAGCAATATAGGACTCGAGGGCTAACATCTCCGAGATGAACATCCTGTGCTCTTTCTTGGAGATGTCGAAGTGCTTCGCAGCTTTCTTGCCGAATTTGGAGGCGAAGGTGGTGAGGTCTGCAGTTGCTTTGATGTGGGAAGCGATGGAGGAGCCGGATGGGATGACGAAGATTGAGGAACCGTCGGTGTTGACGTAAATCCTCTCCGCAGACTCGGCACGAGAGGAGGCGGATTGCGAGATAAACCGGGTCATCAAATCCCCGAATGCTTCGTGGGTCGGTGAATCGGCAATGTTGTAAGTTGGGTGAGTATCAGGGAAAATAGCTGTCAGAAAGCAAGTCAGCCAATGCACAATATGGACCTGATTTGCTCATCTCACCTTTGTGATCCCTAACTCCAGCGATAGTAACAACCACCCCACCCTTCTTCTCCTGCCACAACCCCTCCTCACCACTCACAAACGCCAACGCATCAATCTGCATCTCCAGCCCCTTATGAAACTGCGAAACCTGGAGCTCATGGGACAACACCGCTCGTGCTTCCGGTGCCGTCAGGGATGGCGCATGCTGGGAACGCGAGGAGAAGGGAAAGTTGTAGACATGTGCTGACTTTGCAGCTACTGCGGAGGCAGAGGCTATGGCAAGGTATAACAGGCTCAATGGTGATTTCATGGTTGGGTGATCGGGGAGTGAGCTGATGAGCTCTGTGAGGTGTGGTGCCGGCGTTGCTACGGCGCCAGCATACGATGATGCATGGGCGCGTTTGAGTTAATCCTTAAGTGCAGTCGGCGGCCGACGTTAAGTAAAATTAAGTTATTCAACATTACCGGACGAATTCTAAAATTAGATATCGAGACTTTGGACAACGACAATGCCACCAAGACTTCTGTCAGCCCTCCCATTGCGTAGTGCGGTCTTTCAGGTCTACAAGCGTGGAGCCTGCGGGTATGCTACTTCGGGATCGCCTGTTGATTCATCGTCCTCTCCCTTCGCGAAGATAAAAGGCGTCGAGGTATCTGGAAACGCACAACCACGACGGTGGCCCAGAGTTTTGGCCGCTATCGCGCTGGGAATTACACTGGGAAGTGGGTGGAAGGTATATGGGAAGGGTGAGGAGGTGTTTCTCCCGTTGTGGGTGGAGACACCCGAGGAACTGCCTTATGAATTGAAAGAGGTATTGAAGAAGAAGAAGGACGAGTTGGAAGGTGTCTAGTGTCGCCATGTGTTGTCATTGTACATTGCTAATGACCACGGCCACAGAATGTGCCATGAGCACTCTGATCGCTTCTATCGCGGACCAGATGAAACCTTATCTTGGCTCCCCCGTCGTTGCGATCTCCTCTGAACTCACCTTCGCTAAACCAGAACGAACAGTGACTCGCACTGTCCGTGGTATCGGCTTCACTTCAGCATCAGGCCCGTCGAAGACTACACGAACACTTGACCTGGAAGCATTGAAGTCACATCCAGTATATCCTTACGTCAGATACATTTTCCCTATGCCAGAACTTCCGAAGCCAGAATCAAAATCATGCCCGAAAACTCACGTCATCGCAAAGGGAGAGATCATTGTGGAGGGTGGAAGGGATGGGGGACAGAAGACGAGAGGTATGGTTGATGTTGTGGAGCATCTGAGGGCTGTGGGAGCGGAGGGGGAGGAAGCGAGTGTGTTTGAGGCCACACTCATCTTTGCGGATAAGGTCGGGAGGGCAAGGGAATTGTTCTTGGTGAAGGAAGGCAAGGCAGTGCCAGCTGAGGAGCAAGAGGGCGAGACGACCGACGTAATTTTGACCCCTAGATACCAAAAATAATGCAGAATACCCCCAAGAACTCCAATATTCTCTGCTTCTACTCCTGCATAACCTCAACCGTCTCCTCCTTTGGCTTCGAAAACCTCGTAAACTTAATCCTCGGCAACGCATTGAAATCCCCACTCCACAATATAATTTGCTCACAACTCTCCGCATCCCTCAAATCAGGACAATAAAACCCGGTCTCGTACTCTTTCTTCTCCTGCTCTATTGACATTGTTAATTGCTGCTGCTTGGCTGTTGGTGGACGTCCTGGTCTTCGCTTTGCTTTTTCCTCTGCTAGCTCGACGTCTTTGCGGGCAATGTATTGTTGGATGACTTCGTGGATTTGGGCTTCGGTGAAGGTGGTGACTTTTGCTTCTTCCAAGGCCAGCTTGAAGACAATTGCTCGACTCACTACATAAGCCATCAGCATACACATCAAACGTTCGGTGAAAGGATGCCACATACCCTGGTTGTTCTTGCTTTTATGCCGCAGGTGGTTCATCCTCGCCAACTTGTCGTCTCGCAACACAACGCGGTTGAGCTGAGTAAATCTTCGTGAAGAAGGATGGATCTCATCCTGCTTTCCAATATCCTTCATAGACCTCTTCTTCGGCATCTTGGGTGATTATGGGAGTGGAGCTGGGTTCTGTCGTAGGACTTTTCTGTTCGCCGCAGATAAACTTATCGATAGCCACGATACTGTACGTGGGCACATGATGTTCTGCATATTGAAACATAAGAGTCAGTAAACCTACCCAAATAGCAAAAGCAAGACGTTTAACTTGGAGTCCCACTATGCGACGGTCACTTCCGGGACCCTCCCTTTCTGTACTGGGATGCTTGGGCATGCGCGTCGGCGGCAGGTATACGTCGTCGCAATTAGGAAAACACCATCGCAAACCCGCGTCCAGCCGTTCACGAGTAGTTTTCGTCGCTGCCTTCCTATACCCTCATTCTCGACCGGGTAATGCGCACGACCTTCTGAAGCCTTTGAGGCGATGCCAGTTCCCGACGACCCTTTACGCGGGTACACGCCAGGTCACCAACGAGTCAACCTCGACGTCGATCTTGCAAATAAGGCACTCAAGGTACGCGGCGTCGAAGGCAAGTTCATAGATTGCGCCTAACGGCGTGTACAGGGATGGACGGAGATCACAATTGTCCCGACGGACCCAGCATTGAAGGCGTTACGACTCAATTGCCGACAGATAAGTATGTGATCTGGGGTAATGCTCTCTCTGAATGAATTACTCAATGTTCTTGCAGAAGTATCGGCTGTCACCGTTAATGGCAAAGAAGCGCCTTTCTCCCTCAAGCATGACCTCACCAAACTCAAACTCCCGGAAGGATCCGACGTTCACCAGCACCACTTGTTACGCACGAAGCTCGACGGAGTTCTACATGCGGCAGATGTGGGAGGAGAATTGGCAATATCGTTTCCGAAGGGGGTCCGGGTGGAACCTCAGAAGGAGCCATTGGCGTTCGTCACGTCCCAACCTATGGCAAACGGCAGATCAGATTCGCCAATTCCCGGAACACCAGCAGCATTGCCGACTGCCAATCCGTTCGGTATCAATTACGCGTCTATCACTGTTCGAATAGATTTCACTCTGGAGGATACAAACATGGGCTTGTACTTCGTGGGGTGCGAACCCGATGACAAGCGATATCCTCACTGTTTCACCACCAATACGCCAATACCGGGAGCTACGTCATCATGGATACCTTGTATGGATGGATTATGGGATCGGTGTACGTGGGAGTTCGAATTTACCGTGCCGAAGACTTTGCGGCACCTCAACGCTCGACCGTCAACTACCAATGCAACCATGGATTCAATCGATACCGCTATGACTGATGCAGATCGACCTGATACTGCAGAAACGGCAGCACCTCTGAATGACGCGGGAGAAGACATTGATATCACTGTAATCTGCTCCGGCGATCAGACCGATGAGCGTTCACATCCTACAGACCGCTCAAGGAAGATTCTGTCATTCGCTTTGGCATCACCTGTTGCAGCGCAACATATCGCGTTTGCCATAGGTCCCTTTACCCGGGTAAGTCTCACAGAGTTCCGAGACAGCGAGGAGGATGATGCGATGGGAATGAGTGCTGTGGAGGTCCTCGGGTATTGCTTACCCTTGAGGGAATCTGACATGCGGAATACATGCGCGTTCATGTATAAGGCAATCGATTTCTTCGTCAGGGAGTACGGTTCATACCCATTCACGAACTTCAAGCTGTGTTTCGTCGATGAGGCGCCGGTACAAGCATTAGCATCAGCTTCTCTGGCAATTTGTAGCAACAACATGCTTTTTCCAGCGGATGTCATTGATCGTATGTACGAGGTGACCAATGCACTTACGTACACTCTGGCTTCACAATGGGTTGGTGTGAATATCGTTGCGAAAGGTTGGGAGGATATGTGGATCGTCATTGGATTGGGATACTATATCACGGGTTTGTTTATGCGAAAGCTTATGGGAAACAATGAATATCGGTTCAGGCTCAAGAAGGAAGCGGAAGAGGTTTGCAGGCAAGATGTGGGAAGACCGAGTCTGATGTATCACGGGATTATGGCACCGTTCGATTACGAGGCATTGAACTTCATTGCTCTTAAAGCGCCAGTTGTGCTGCATATTTTGGAACGTCGTCTCACGAAGTCGGGTGGATCATTGGGGTTGTCGAGGGCTATTCCGAAGTTGTTCTTGCAGGCAATGACGGGTGATCTGGTCAACGGATGCTTGAGCACAGCGTACTTCATCCGTACGTGTGAAAAGATCAGTCACACAAAGCTCGACGTTTTCACGGATCAGTGGATTTATGGTACAGGATACCCCGTCTTCAAGATCACGCAGAGGTTTAACCGAAAGAAGATGGTAATTGAAATGACGATCAAGCAGGATCAAACTACGGCTATCCTGCCTCGACCACTGGATGCGGAGAACTTCGTGCAAGAAGCCTTGAAGTATAATCGTTATGAGGAGCCCCCCGAGGTCAATCCAGTCTTCACCGGTCCCATGACGATCCGGATTCACGAGGCTGATGGGACACCATACGATCACGTCGTTGAGATTAAAGACGCGCTAACGAAGGTGGACATTCAATATAACGCAAAGTATAAGCGTCTGAAGCGAAAACGCCGGCAAGCCATGAAACCCGGTCTCGTGGTAGCAGCAAACTCGGATGGTACATCAGACACACCCGCTGCAGAGCAAGAAATCGTCCTACAATGCTTGGGCGACGTCTTGCAGACCGAGGAGGATGCATTCCTCTGGAAGCTCACCGACTGGACAAAGGACGAGGAAGACCGAATGTCTGCCGAAGCCTTCGAGTGGATCCGCATCGATGCGGATTTCGAATGGATCTGCCGAAGTAGCGTCAATCAGCCTGAGCACATGTGGATCTCACAACTTCAGCAGGATAGAGACGTTATCGCGCAGTATGAAGCTGTTCACGCTCTTGCCGTAAATAAGGAAAATCCCATCATCTCGACGACAATGATCCGAACGTTGATGGATACGCGATATTACTACGGCGTCCGCCTTGAGGCCGCCTATGCCCTAGCCAAATCAGCGACAGAGGAGCTTGAGTGGATCGGGCACTTTCACCTGAACAAAGCGTTCCGCGATTTGTTCTGTTATGAGAACTCCACGATACCTCTGCCCAATGACTTTGAGGACTTTACGCGCTACCATGTTATGTGTGCAATCGTGGAAGCCATCTCGAGGATTCGGGATAATCAGCAGAAGGCGCCTGCTGGCGTTAAGCAGTTTCTGTTGGATCTGTTGAAGTATAACGATAACTCGGGAAATGACTACTCAGACGCGTTCTATCTGGCAAAGATTATGGGAGCACTCGCGGCAACGCTTGTCTCGTCAGAGGCGGCTATATCTCAGTTCACCTTCGATTTCGGGGATAATGAGAACAACGACGCCGGGTTTTCGGAGGTTGTCGTGAAAGAAATTGAGAGGTGTCAGAGGATGGACCAGTGGCTTCCCTCGTACCAGAACATCATCTCAAGAAAGGCAATCGAGGTCAAGGAGACACTCACCAAGAAACGGCTAATCAAGCCGAACTTCAAAGAGTACCTGGCATATACTCAAGAAGAGAACTTCGATCCTTTAAGGATGAAAGCGTTCGAGGCGCTTATCGATCTCGGTGCTTTGCGTCAAGCTTCTCTGGCGAAATATGTCTTCTTCGCACTCACGTCTGATCCATCGCCCGTCGTTCGGCGACATCTCGTGAAAACCATACTAAGAGGGTTCGGTGACGTAGCTATCGGCGGAAGGCCTCAATCGGCTGGCGAGGGCGGTGGGTTGGATGATATGATCATTGAGGAGGAAAGTGGTGATATCGCCGCTGAGGAGCGTCGTCAAGCACTTGCGAGGGCGAACCCGGGTGGTGCCATTGACGCGTTGCAGAGGGAAATTGCGGAGTCTGATTTACTGAAGAAGTTACTTTGGGATGCGGCAAATTCGACGGAACTCGATTTGTTGAGTCGCAGGGATTTGCTTGATTTGTGTCAATTGCTGTTTACGACGAAAGATTCGTACCTTGTTAAGCTCAAGCTACCGAAGCCAAGGCTGCGTGCTACATATCTTGGCAAGGGTAAGATCGTGTTCAGGAAGGAGTTACCGTGGCCGAGACCACCGAAGAAACAGGAAATCAAGAAAGAAGAAAGTCCTGCGACACCCGTGCTGGCACCCACCATCAAGTTGAAGTTACCCACGTTGAAGATCAAGCTGGGCGGGGGAGGAGGAGGCGGTGCTTAAAACTGGCGAAGAGGAGGACGAGTGGAATAAGTTTTTGGATGCGATGATATGGAAAGCGTTTTAGCATACCGGTGTTGGGCATTGGGTTATCTTTGTTATCTCGTGTTTTTTCGTTATTCTACTGGGAGAACGCATTACACGGCAACACAACTAGCATGGACAGCTGATGAATTGGTTATGGAAGAAGAATAAGATACCAATACCTAGTCCACGGTGTGTATCGGCATGGTTGGTTACAATTGATCACTATCCGATATCTTGGGTATATGAGTTTGTTCAGCCGCTCTCGGTGTAAGGCCAATGGACAACGGCTCCTATCTACTCGCACCAGTGATTCTCTCCTGCGCACTCATCTGCCTCCTAATCTGGTCCTCCGTCAAAGAGCTCGAGACATCTCCAGGCAGTGCTCGCTTAGCAGCTTCCTCCGCACGTTTTCGTGCGAGGTTATCGTCGTACTCGAAGATCTGTAAGAATCCATTAGCATCGCGTGAAACGTAATATGATTCAGATCCTCACATCTTCCTGAGCAAGCTTGATGGCAGTAGGTGTTCTCGGCAACATCGATGAGAATGTTGTTGTTATCGACGTCGTACTTCAAGCAACCTCAACGCAGGCCAAATCCCGGGGTGCATCCCGTCCAGAAATTCCGATAATTACGACCTCCTCCTCGACCTCTCAACCCCAAACCCCATTGATCCGCTCGATTCATAATGGAAAACACCCTCCAAGAAGTCGCCGAAAAGTGCGCAAACGAGCTCTTCGCGCTTCAGGCTTGCGTTACCTCTCACCCCAATGACTGGGATGCTGCGTGTTGGAGACAGAGACAGGCTTTGACGAAGTGTTCTGAGGACAAGTACGTTGATGTGAAAGAGGATGGAGAAACGATGCTGACGATTGGACCAGCGTTGCTGTTCTGCGGAAGGTGAAGGAGGCGTGTGCGGATGCGATCAAGTTGTATGACGATTGCTTGCAGGCGAATCCACAGGATCCTAAGCCTTGCTTGGCACCACTGAGAGATGTACGGAACAGAAGAACCCTTCATATGCATCCGTTTCGCTAACTGGTTCATACAGCTTTACAATTGCACAGAGAAGACGGCGGGTGTGTCATTTGGTGCACCTCCACCGACGCCAGCACCAGAAGCTGGCCAGCAATAGAGGATGGGGGCGGTGCATGATATCTAAAACATTGGAACATTGATTACACGGATATTCCACTCCAATCTTCTTTCCACCAGATGCTCTATCATATGCTCCCTCTCCCATGACAATCCCAACTCCACCCATTTTTAAACTTCAACTTAGAATAACCCCTTCGCAATAGCGACCTCCGCATTCAAAATCCCAGACCCAGCAGCACCAATGACGGTATTATGACTCAACGCAACAAACTTGATATCAAACACCTTATCCTCCCTAACTCTTCCAACCGCAACAGCATACCCACCATCGACATCCCTGTCCAACCTCGGCTGGGGACGGTCATTCTCCTCGAAGACATGGATAGCGTGTTTGGGTGCAGAGGGGCAGTTGAGGGATTGTGCTTCGCAAGTGTATTCCCGGAGGACCCTCTTGACTTCCTCGACGGATGGTGCGGGGCGCTGGGCGAAAGTGACCTGTACGCACTCGGTGTGTCCATCGATGACAGCGACACGGTTACACTGTGCCGCAACCTTCGTGTTCTTCAAGTAGTCAAAGGACTTGTTGTCTGCTGACAGGCCACCTAAGATTTTGTTCGTTTCCCACTCGATCTTGTCTTCCTCACCACCGATGAAGGGAACGAGGTTATCGATGATATCGAGGGATGGGACACCGGGGTATCCAGCGCCCGAGATAGCTTGCATCGTGACGATGTTGATCTGTGCCAACTCGCCGAATGCGTCTTGAAGGGCTTTGAGGGGAACCACAATACCGGTGGTAGAGCAGTTGGCGTTGGTGACGAGGAAACCCTTGTCCAAACCGTGCAAAGAGCGCTGGTGAGGGATGAGGTCGAAATGGCTCGTGTTGACGGTGGGGACGATCAACGGACACGTCTCATCACGGCGGTAGTTCTTCGCGTTGGAGAAAACGGGGATGTTGGCCTTCAACATATCAATCTCAATAGGTCCCGCAACGTCGTGGTCCAGCCCGGAAAAGACGACATCGCATTCCTTGAAGTGCTCGGACTTGCACTCGTAGATCTGCATCTCCTTCACGAAAGCGGGCATCTGGATAGCTTGGGTCCATCGGGTAGCTTCCTTGTAGGTCTTGCCGGCGGATCGAGAGGAGGCGCCGAGGGTGTGAATCTTCATGTATGGGTGATTTTGGAGCAGGACGATGAAGCGCTGGCCGACAGTGCCGGTGGCACCGAGGATACCGACCTTATATTCCTTCTGGGCGGCCATTGTGGGGGTATTGATCTTGGAGGTTATGGGAGTCGCACGTCTAAATTTAGAGTCGGCCTCGACATTTCCAGACATGCGCTGCCCTGAAACTCGCAGCACCGCGTACGGAGATTTAGAGTCACAGAAGTGGCAAGAGCCTGGGATAACGCTGTAATTGCAATCGTCTTCAATAAGAAACGAGACGGGATTAACGAAAGAACGGACGAACAGACAAGAAATACGGGCAAAACGACGAAAGCAACCTATAGCTATCCCTGCGCAAGCAATGACTCAACCTGCGCCAGCTCCCAGAGCTATCCACTATCCAATGCTCCAATCAACACACGAGTATACAATCCACCATCTCCTCAATCCAAGCACACACTTTTTCCTTTCTGGTCTACTGGGTATTCGCGGCAGCCTGAGCATGAACAGGCGCAAAGTAAGGGTGGACCATAGCCTCCTTTGGTGTTAACCGTTCCTATCCCAACAATTAATACAGATGACCTTTTGCCAGTGAGGAGGTGTTGCCATACCTGATGATCATAACGCAACAACTTATCCAAAAAATCCAACGCCTCGTTCGAGATATACCTCGAATTCTCCTGATTCACAAACTTCGTCCACGGCTTCTTCGAGCACTTCCCGATCAAATCATCGTATTGCGGGTCGAGCGTGATATCATACTTTTCCAAATAATCGTAAAAGTCGTCAGTTCCTAGGACCTTCGTGATTTTGACGAGTTGGTCGTAGTTGTCGTGGCCGTGGAAGAAGGGTTCGCGTCGGAAGATCATGGAGGCGAACATGGCGCCGAGGGACCACATGTCGAGGGAGTAGTCGTAGAGTTGGAAATCGACGAGGAGTTCGGGGCCTTTGAAGTAGCGGGAGGCGACGCGGACGTTGTATTCGGTTCCTGGGTGGTAGAATTCTGCCAATCCCCAATCGATGAGGCGAAGCTGTAGTTCGCTATTAGCACATTGCCATACAGTATAATCAAGCCGAAGCTACCTGTCTCTTTTCGTGGTCGATCATGACGTTGTGCGGCTTCACATCTCTGTGCATAATCCCCTTCGAGTGACAAAAGTCCAAGGCCTTCAACAACTCCAAGATATAGTACCGTACATCGAAATCCGTCAACTTGGGGTAGAGGACCCTAAAGTCTTGGTTGTTGATATGCTCGAATATCAGTGATGGAGTCTTGCTCTACACACACACGCACCCAAAAGTCAGCATACATTCCCTATCCCCATCCCTACTCGCGTCGGCACATACCTGCGGATCCCTCACAACATCCAACAACGCAACAACATTCGGCCCCCCACTCAAATTCTGCAAGATCTTGATCTCGCGCTTAATCTTCTTCTTCTTCACCGGCTTCAACACCTTGATCACGCAGCGTTCCCTGGCGAGGACGTTAATACCCTCGAATACTTCAGAGTATTTTCCGCGTCCAATCTTGCGGGTGATTTCGTAGTTCGTGATCTGGCCCCATTGGACTTGGAGGTTGTCGTAGTCCCAGTATGATTGGGATTGACGTTCGTTTGCGTCGGCGTAGGACCGAGCGACGGACATTGTGTGCTGCGAGACGGTGCGACGAGCGTGACAGGAGAAGGACGAGCGGATGGAGCAGGGATTAGGTGATACAGTCGGTCTCTTGTGTCGATTGGACGAAACTCCCTTCTTTCCCGTTTGTGTTCCCACTCACCGAGATTTCGAACTGCGGTATGCGACCCTGCCGTGGACCACCTGACTAGACCCAGTTGGGTGTCCCGTGCTCGGCGAAGCGATAGCCTAGGGCTGGTATAACTATGTACATGATTAAAGAGAAGGTATCCATTGCCATATCCACCGAGTAGATCCCTATATCCTAATCCTAAATTGACCCGCAGTTATCCAAAAAGAGAAAGTAAATACGCCATACCCAAAAACACGGATACCGAAAACCCCGCCCCCACCGGCCGTCCCCGTCAATATCGTCCGATACGAACAACATGACCATCCCCAAATCTGCGTTATCGCCCCGTATACCCCACCCTCAACCCCTCCGGCATCTGCGTCCGATTCTGCATCTCCAAATCCCCCAACCTGCGTCTCCGCTCACTCGGCGTCTCACCCCTCCACCAACGATGTATCGCAAACCTGAACCTTCCCGTTCGCGTATCCAGCCTTTCATGACCTTGATCTTGACTCCCGCGTCCGAGGCTCATCGAAGTACGCGTTTCGGCTGGGGTGGGGCGAGAAGGATGAGTACCACCAGCACCGTGTACGGTTGACGGCCCACGCGGATTCCACAACGGCATCATCAATCCCCCAAACCTTACATGTACCGGCTGCGGCGCTTGCACCACTCCACTTCTTCCCTCCCCAATCAACACTCCCGGTCCAGCTTCCTGTCCCGGTACCACCTTGGGAACGTAGTAGTCGCGCTTACACAACGGACAACTCGCCTTCCTCGTTGTCAACCACGGATCCAAACATGTAGCGTGGTATGCGTGCCCGCAAGGGAGAGCACGGATGATGTCGGTGTCTTCGAGGGTGTCAATGCAGATTGCGCAGTTGTCGCCTGAGTCGTGATCGTGGTCATTATCGTTGTCGGACTGGGCGTGGGAGTGGGGGAGGGTGGGGGTGAGGGGTTCTTCGATGATGATGGTTGGGAGGGAGAGATCGGTGTCGGTGTCGGTGTCGGGTGCTGTGGTGATGGTGGTGTCTTTTTGGTGGTCGTCGGCATGGTAGGTGACGGTACTCGCGGATGAAAGAGCGCGAACATGGACCATACTCGTCCTCGGCGCGCCGCTTGCCTCCCCCTTCCCACCCACATCCACATCCTTCCCAACAACCTCCTGCACCTCCTCACCATGTTCCTCATTCTTATTATCCGTATCGAGTATCATCTCATGCACACTCCCCGGCCTACTCTTACTCACCCCACCCTCAACACTGAGTCCTTGCATCTCTCTCCGCATCCTCCACGCCTTATAAGTAGTAGTCGGGAACCTCTCCTCCGCCTCCTCGATGCTCATCAACTTCTTCTCCCTTCTCCTCCTCCTCCCATGTCCATGCGCCGGACGCCCATCACGACCAATCGTCACATTGGGCGGTACACCGTCGGGGTATTGAAGAGCGAGTTGACGGGCGCGTTGACGCTGGTTGTATCTGAAACAGTATTTCACACCGACGATGATCCACAAGTTCGTAAAGAGAATTCCGAAGCCTAGGGCGACGAAGAAGAGGAGGGGGGAGCCTGCGACTGCGTGCTTGCTTTGTTAGTGGCCATTGGACAGGAGGGATAGGGGGCTGTACTCGTACCGCCCGAACTGCCACCACTGGAATTAGTAGATGGGCTGACATGTGTAGATGTTGCTGGGCTGTTTGTGTAACCTGTCGTTGTTGGTGCCGGAGTTGCGGTTGCCGACATGGTGGCCAATGGCTTCAAGCCTGTACCAGCTGCGAAGTTTCGCGGATCGCTTGATTACTCTTCCTTCAACTCCAATTGATCACAGAACAATCAAGAGTCAACAGCGGTTGGGTATAAGATCGGGTCTTGAGGATCCAACCGGATCGACTTGAGTACAAGCAAGCGTGCGTAATCTGGCTGCGGGCTGCAAGTGCGGAACAGGCGGGGACTGGAGCCAATTCTGACCACATACGACCTACGACATCGAGCCGCTTGACGAGAGGAAAATATTTTGGAATGTCATCGATACCAGGAGCTGGACCTAATGGGAATCCCATTGTGTTTATGGATATCACTCTTGGCGGGCAACCGATTGGGCGAATGAAGTTTGAGTTGTTTGCGGATACTTGTCCAAAGTGCGTGCGTCTCCCTCCCTCCTTCCCCCTTCCCCAAACTCGGGGATCAGTTGATCCATATAGCAGATGCTAATCATTGAATTAGAACCGCTGAAAACTTCCGACAATTCTGTACCGGCGAATCGAAGAGCCCGAAGACAGGCCGCCCCCAGGGCTACAAGAACTCCATTTTCCACCGCGTGATCAAAGACTTCATGATCCAAGGCGGCGACTTCCTCAACTCCGACGGCACGGGCTCGACATCAATCTATTCCACCGGCTCCGGCTTTGCCGACGAGAACTTCATTCACAAACACACCGGGCCCGGGTTGTTGTCTATGGCCAATAGTGGCCCCGATACGAATGGGTGTCAGTTTTTCCTCACGTGTAAGGAGACGCCGTTTTTGGATGGGAAGCATGTTGTGTTTGGGCGGTTGATGGAGGGGGATGAGGAAGGGATGGGGGTGTTGAGGAAGATCGAGAATGTGAGCACGGGTGCGAATAATAAGCCAAGAATTACGGTGCAGGTTGCGGAGTGTGGGGAGATGTGAACAGCAAAATCGGGGAGAAGAACTTGACAGCGTTCGACAACGCTTCACTGGATGCGTTCGAGCTGAGTGGAGGCGGACACAAAGATATGAGGGACGGGTATGGAAGACGTGTGCAGGAAGGCTTGACACGGCAAAACACATGCAGGGGCCCCTCAATGGCAAACCTCAATACCTCTGGTTGCATGATACTCTTTTGTTGAGTGGAGAATACACAGCATAGACACTTCAGCTCTTGATTATGTCCACACCGTGCGAATACCCATTCCCCTCCATCCTCGTCCTCTAAAGATCCTCCGGGAAGCACCCCTTCCTCCCCGTCCTCCACCTCTCCTCCCACTTGTTACAATCAAACGCTGGCTTCCCCAACTTCTCATTAACCTCATTATGCGCCCTACACATCCACCGACTCATTGCCTCCCTTCCCGTCAGCACAGGTTTATTCTCATCCTTCGCCATCCAACTCCGGAAATCCTCGGCACAGACCCAGCAGGGGTAGACGTTTCCGAAGATCCGGAGGAATGAGGACATTTCTTTTTGTTTCTCTGGTGGGGCGGAGTCGGGGTATGTTGCTGCCATGGAGTGGAGGAAAGTCCAAGTTGCTCGTCCGAGTGCTTCGACGTCGGGTGGACAGTCTGGAGGGAGGGTTGCGGGGGTTACGGTGTCTTGTGGAGCGGATGATGATGAGGGATCGGTGGCACCGGTCGCTTTCTTCTTCGGGAGTTTTGCCCACGCACTGAAGGCGGTACAAGACTTGCACGGTTTACCGTCAGGACCGAGCACGATCCTCGGCGGCAAGTCATTCTTCTTTCCCTCCTCGGTCTTTGGGGAAGCGAATGCTCCAAAATCAGGCATCTGAGTATCGTTTGGCATTTTGTCCGTTTCTTGACTTTTCGTACTTCGCCGTAATTCGTAATCGGATCGAGGGACCAGACCTGACTCGCGCAGCGTTTCTGCAGGTGAATCAGAATTTGTGGAGTAAACGTCAAGAACAGAGCTGAATATCTGTGGACTGTATGCCAACAGCCTTGGGACGGATCACTCGATTAATATCCCTTCAGATCCCTAGGAGGTCCATCGTTCCGCTTCCCCATTTTCAGATTCAGCCAGCGCTTTATACACGCAATATGGCTACCAACTCCGGCTCCTCGAACCCAATTGGCGAGGCCGTTCCCGCTACCAACAATGTCCAGGAGGCTACGCCTGTTTCTCAGGAGACTAAGGATGCTATCGCTCAGTCCGCCGAGGCTCACGCTTCCACTGACGGTGTAGTGCTCGGGGCGGACGGAAAGCCCAAGTCCGCAAAGCAGCTCGAGAAGGAGCGTCAAAAGGCCGAGAAAGCCGCTCGATTCGCCGCGAAGAAGGCTGCGCAGGACGCGGATAAGGCCAAGCAGGCTGCTCAGCCCAAGAAGGAGAAGAAGGCGAAGAAGGAGGAGGTCAACGTTGAGCCATACGTCGAGTTGACCAAGCCTGGAGACAAGAAGGTCTTGCAGGATTTGGAGTTGCCTGCGTTGAAGAACTATGATCCTCAGGTTGTTGAATCTGCGTGGTACTCGTGGTGGGAGAAGTCTGGTTTCTTCGAGCCTGAGTTCGGACCTGATGGCAAGCCTAAGCCTGAGGGGACCTTTGTCGTTCCCGCTCCTCCACCAAACGTGACTGGTGCTCTTCACATCGGACACGCCCTTACTATCGCTATTCAGGATACCCTTGTTCGATGGAATCGTATGTTGGGTAAGACCGTTCTTTTCTTGCCTGGATTTGACCATGCCGGTCTTTCTTGCCAGTCTGCCGTTGAGAAGCGTTTGTGGGTTCAGGAGAAGAAGACTCGTCACGACTACGGCCGTAAGGACTTCATTGACATTATCTGGAAGTGGAAGGATGACTACCATAGCCGCATTACTGGCCAGTTGAAGCGTCTTGGTGCTTCCTACGACTGGACTCGCGAAGCTTTTACCATGGACGAGAACCTCTCCGCTGCCGTCGTCGAGACTTTCGTCCGCCTTCACGAGGAGGGTATCATCTACCGTGCTAATCGTCTCGTCAACTGGTGTACCCAGTTGAACACCACCCTCTCCAACCTCGAGGTTGACCAGAAGGAGATTTCTGGACGTACCCTCCTCTCCGTCCCCGGATACGACCCAGAAGACAAGGTCGAGTTCGGAGCCATCACCTCCTTTGCCTACGAGATCGAGGCTTCCGACGAGAAGATCATCGTCGCCACTACCCGTCCCGAGACCATGCTCGGTGATACCGCTGTCGCTGTCCACCCCGACGATGAGCGCTACAAGCACCTTCACGGCAAGTTCGTTAAGCACCCCTTCGTCGACCGCAAGATCCCTATCGTCTGCGACTCTATCGTCGTCGACATGGCTTTCGGTACTGGTGCCGTCAAGATCACCCCCGCTCACGACCCTAACGATTACGAGGTCGGTAAGCGCCACAACCTCGAGTTCATCAACATCCTTAACGATGACGGTACCCTTAACAACACATGTGGTGAGTTCACTGGCATGAAGCGCTTCCACGCCCGTAAGGCCGTTGTGGAGAAGTTGACCGAGCGTGGTCTCTTCGTCGAGGTCAAGGACAACCCCATGTCCATCCCCGTCTGCTCCAAGTCTGGCGACATCATCGAGCCTGTCCTCAAACCCCAATGGTGGGTCTCCCAGCAGGCTATGGCTGATGTAGCCGCTGAGGCCGTCAGGTCCGGTCAGATCAAGATCCAGCCCGCTGTCTCCGAAGCTGACTTCCAGCGCTGGATGGAGAACGTCCAGGACTGGTGTATCTCCCGTCAGCTTTGGTGGGGTCACCAGGCTCCTGTCTACTACGTCCAGATTGAGGGCGAGGAGCAGGACCGTGGTGATGGTAAATGGTGGGTCTCTGGCCGCACTAAGGAGGCTGCTCAGGAGAAGGCTGAGAAGCAGTTCCCTGGTAAGAAGTTTGAGTTGATTCAGGATGAGGACGTCCTTGACACCTGGTTCTCCTCCGGTCTCTGGCCTTTCTCTACCTTGGGATGGCCTAAGGTTACCCCCGACTACGAGAACTTCTACCCTACCTCGCTCTTGGAGACCGGATGGGACATTCTCTTCTTCTGGGTTGCCCGTATGGTCATGCTTGGTATCAAGTTGACTGGTCAGGTTCCCTTCAAGGAGGTCTTCTGCCACTCCCTCGTCCGTGACGCTCAGGGACGTAAGATGTCCAAAACTCTCGGTAACGTCGTCGACCCTATTGACATGATTGAGGGTATCTCCCTCGATGATTTGCACGCCAAGCTTTTAGTCGGTAACCTCGACCCTCGCGAGATCGAGAAGGCGAAGACTGGTCAGAAGCTGTCTTACCCTAACGGGATTCCTCAGTGTGGTACCGATGCTCTCCGTTTCGCTTTCTGTGCTTACACTACTGGTGGACGTGACATCAACCTTGATGTCGTCCGTGTTGAGGGTTACCGTAAGTTCTGTAACAAGATCTACAACGCTACCAAGTTCGCTCTCATGCGTCTCGGCCCCGACTTCGTCCCTGCTGCTAAGATCGAGAAGACCGGCAAGGAATCCCTCGTCGAGAGGTGGATCTTGCACAAGTACAACAAGGCTGCCAAGGACATCAACAAGCACCTCGAGGCCCGTAACTTCTTCGAGGCTACCAACTCTGTTTACAACTACTGGTTGTACGAGCTCTGTGACGTCTACATCGAGAACTCCAAGTACCTCATCCTCGAGGGTACTGAGGAGCAGAAGATCTCCGCTCAGCAGACTCTTTACACCTGTTTGGACGGTGCTCTCCGCATGATCCACCCCTTCATGCCCTACGTTACCGAGGAATTGTGGCAGCGTATCCCTCGCCGTCCTCAGGACTCTACCCCCACCATCGTCAAGGCCGCTTACCCCGTGTACAACGAGCAGCTCCACGACCCCGAGGCCGAGACCAACTTCGAGCTCGTGTTCTCCGTTGTTAAGGGCGCCCGCTCTTTGATGGCTGAGTACAACGTCCTCCAGGGCGCCAAGATCTTCGTCCAAGCTGACGCCAGCATCAACGGTGTCATCGCCGAGCAGTCTCCTTCCATTGTTGCCCTTATCAAAGGATGCGAGTCTTGCGAGGTTTTGGCCTCTGGATCCGAGCAGCCTGAGGGGTGTGCCGTCTACGCCATCAACAAGGATTGCAACGCCTTGCTCTTGGTCAAGGGTCACGCTGACCTCGACGCCGAGATTGCTAAGGCCGAGAAGAAGATTGGAAAGATTCAGCAGCAGCAGGCACAGATGCAGAAGTTGTTGGCGCAGAAGGATTACGAGAACAAGGTCCCCGAGAACGTGAGGGCCCAGAACGCGGAGAAGTTGGAGACCATGAAGGCTGAGACCGAGAACTTGGACCGTATCGTCGCTCAGTTCAAGAAGTTGTTGCTTTAAAATAGCAAAGGAGCGCTGTAAGTAGAAAAATATAGGCAGTACGATAATAGAGTGGTAATTTTGCTTGTATTCCTGTAAGATAGTTCATTTCGCTATAACCAATATGGCAACGTGAAGTCCCTATCTGCTATCGCGATCCTAGGTAATGGCTCTCCCCATGCTGTAACAACCCTTCCGCTCTTCCTAGCATTCTTGCCCCGCAATTTGCTTGCTTCAACTGCCGCGAGCAAGGATGTCGGTGTTGGAGGACGCATGCCCTTGAAGATAATCCTAATCCTCTTCCATCCTGGCCAATTCGGATCTGTCCGCTCAACCCTAAACTTCTTCTTACGAACAATAGCCTCTTCGTGTACACTGGGTGTTGGCGTAGCACTCTTCTGCCGGACAATAGCTGTACCCGCTCTGAGAGGACCCTTCTTCTTCCTAGCCTCCTCCGCTTTCCAGATCCGATACTTCTCCAACACGCTCCTAGTCTCTTCGATGAGTCGTGTCCGCTCCGTTTCATATTCGGCATGAGTAAACTTGTGATCTGGTCTTCGTTTGTGTAGGATTGGTCCTACGACACGCATCCAGTCCAGGCCCTGCAAGATCTCGAACTCACGTTCGAGTTGAAGCTTCTCATAAGCGATACGCTCTCTTTCTTTGATCAACAAATGACGTTCGGAACGGAAAGGCTTCTGGTGTGCTTTGTGGTAGATATCGTCACCCAAGGGGTCGTCTTCTGGTGCGACGACTGCCTGCGACAATGAAGGAGGCGCTTTTCGAACTGCGCGGGGAGAAGTAGATGCTGAACGTAGGAGTGGACGTGCTGGAGACTTCCCCGGTTCCGGAGGCGGTTTAGACGTTGTTGAGGTGTCGTCGATGATCCTGAATAGAGGGACTTCGATCGTAGGTCTGGCAGGCTTCGCCACTGCCGGTGCTGTCGACGTCACATCGTCCGACGTAGTTGAGTGTATTACAATGATCTTGTCCGTATAGCCAAGTTTCGAAGATTCTGTGTGCAAAGCAGTTAGCAAAACGTCATTGAAGAACTATGCCGCCTACGACTGCACACCTTTTGCAACGAGCGATCGAGAATCCTCTGCGTCAGGCTCTGTAGAGGTAAGGGCCGCATCGACTGGGTGCGCATTGAATACGAAACTCAGTCTTCCGCTCACACGCGTTCGTAAACTTCTATCTGACTTCGGCACCTGTCGTGAAGGGATGGATGGCGTCACATGGGCCCCGACGGGCGCGATGGCTTTGATAACGAGGGCTGTGTTATTAATGTGTTCCGACGACGTACTGTTTGAAGTGACTTTCTCATTGGCGTGCGCGTCGAGCTTGCGCTTATTCGTTGGTCGTGGTTGTTCGTGAACTTCTTCACCAAGCTGCTCATGCGGTATCGGAGTGCCTACCACCAACAAACCAATCAGTCCCAAACCCATACTCCTCATTGCAAGGCACTCACCCATCATCAAATGCTCCCCCAAACCAATCACCATATCATGTCGCGAGTCGTCGCCCAGTATGTCGCCGACTTTCGGATCCGCGTTGTTGTGGTGAGGATGCACGGGCAGCGGACTCTCGGGCTTCACGAGACTCAGCGCGCGTTCGCTGAGGTTTGCGAGAGCTTGAAACATGCGAAAACTGAAATAGGGATCAAAAAGAGGAGGGGTTCATCGGTGGTAGATGTTGTTCGCCTGGCGGAGGGTTGTACGAAGCGGGACTTGGAAATGGGATTTTGATGTGGGGAACTCGGAGTATACCAGTCTAGAGGCAGGGCGAGTGCGTTTACACTCTTTCGTAAGTCATACCATGAACATACAGCATTCGTTTGTGTATTTCTCTGAGAGTCATTGTGCACCCCGTCTCGGTCCGTTTGTCGTACTTCTCACGGCGACATAATGAACCCTCCCCTCAAACTGAACAACAGCACTGTACGAAGAGGTCTGTGCAACGCCCAAGCTTCCGCCATGAAACAATCACTATATTCAATCTTCTATAAGATGACGACTCCGCCCTAATCCTCAGTCCAGTACCCTTGTTTAGTCATCTCGAGATGGGTCTGTTCAACGCCTCCGCAATCGACTACGCAACCAAAGAAAGCTGGTGCCAGAACCAAATCGCCGTCTGTGACGACATCTGCGCAAACGGTACTCATCCCATCCCCCTCCAGCCTCTCCCACCCCACTAACCGTACGACAGCAACCTACACCGCCCTCTCAAACTCCTGCTACCCCACATCCCTCGACTACTCCTGCACTTGCTCAAACGGCTTCGCCCCAAACGCAACACTGTACAGCCTCACAATCCCCTACTTCGAATGTATCTACCAAGTCCAATCGTGCGTCCACGCGTGCCCACAAGCCGACGGGTCATGTACGGATCTTTGTTATAGCGGGATGCCTTGGTGTGGTGCAGCCGCGCATAATGGGAGTGCGTTGGAGGTGGGAGTGCCGAGTAGTAGTGTGGGGACGGATAGGGTTAGGACGAGCACGATGCCGATTACGAGTGGGGATGCGGGGACGCCGGCGCAGCCTACGGAGAATTTTATGTTGAACGGGGCAGTTGGGGGAGGGGTGTTTGAGGGGTGGATGGCTTTGTCGGTGGTCATGGCGATGGTGTTTAGTGCGTTGTTGTTTGTGTGACATCAGACAAACGCTGTGGCGGGTGTAGCTGCGCCTCTACGATAGTTGTCTAGGTCGACGTAGCTAGGAGGTCTATCCTCACGCCCTAATACTACCACTTACCTATCCATTGGTTCCTAGAGAAACATTGGTGGGAGAAGCTGAGAGTCAGAACACCAGAGCGTCACCAATCCAGTTTTCGCCTACTTCCGGAACTTCACAGCTGTAGTGTCGGGCAGTCTCAAGTCTTGAGACCGACAAGCTGTCAGGAACCATACGTGGGCATCGAAAACACCTTTCCGAAACATCCCAGAACCAACAAACTGTCTCGTCATACCGACGTATACAGCTACCGTGAGGTCAACGTCGACTCGGACGCGTCCACCGAACCAGCCCCTGAATCGACCCCTGAGTTTGGTCCAACATCATCTGACCAAGCGTTCGCCCCTGAGTTCGAGGACATAAACCTTCAAGAAGTTGATACACCGAATACCTCAGCATCTACAGCCATCCATACACTGCCCCCCGGCATACAGCGACCAGAACAGGCCTCGCAACGCGCTGCCATGCCCAAAGTCGACGTACTCGGCTTCTCGGGGGAGAAGGGAGATAGCGTTACACGCTGGTTTGCGAAAATTCGCGTGGCCGTGGGAGGAAAGATTGAGACAGAAGAAGATTGCAACCTGTTCTGTGACCTAGTTTACGCCAACCTTGCAAACCACCCAGGTGGAAGGAACGGTGCTGCTTACTGGGCCGACCGAAACAATCAGTGTAACAATATCATGAATAAGTCCAACAATACTATTGCTGACGTGGAAGCACTCAAGAAACTATTACAGAGTCGTTACCCGGTGCGCAATGAGGACGAGGACATCGGGATGATTACGTCAAAACTCCAGTCCCTGACTCAGTGGAAGGATGACAGGAAGTCAGAGAAGAAGTCCATCAACGACTACCATTGCGAAGCCGAGGACATCCTTGAGGCTCTAGGAGGCACAGACACGGAGGAACCGACTGAGCTATCCAGCGGTGTTGCTCTGTTCCAGGTCATAGCGACCTTCATTAACGGTATCGCTGACCTGACGCTGGCTGAGGATGTCATCCGCGCCAGGCCCAAGACTCTAAGGAAGGCAAAGGAGGAGTTATATTATTGGTCAAACACTCGCAACAACCTGTTCTGGCGCAGTGAACAGTTTGGACTGGGACAAGGTCAAGGTCACGAGATCTTTGCGAGAACGGGGCAGACGGTGCCTCCGGAAGTATCAAACGGTGGTCAGAACATGGATAGGAGCAAGTCCGACCCGGGGAACCTCAACCATCATCACTTCTTCTACGATTCACACGGAAACCCTATTGACCCTGCGGCTCTAGGTAACGCCGGAGTTCGGGCGTATACACAAAGGAGTCGCAATGAGAGTGTTAGCGCGATCGGTCAAGGTCAGGGTCAATACGGAAGTCAAGCCAGGTAGAACAGTGGAGGTAACAACGCTGGGAACCAACAGAGTGTTCGTCAGTCCGCCATGACAGAAAAGGAATGGAGTGAGCTTGAGAACGCGCAGGATGTCTCCGCTTTCTGTCACAAGTGCCTAAAATGGGAGGGGCATCAATCATGGGGGTGCCCTAACAAACCCGTGTCACAAGAGGATAGTGACCGTGCCAGGTCGATCTGTACTCGCAAGTCATACTCTCGATATGCACGCCCTGGTGGTCAAGGTCAAGGCCAGGAGAGGCAAGGGCAAGGAGGACAACCTCCAGTGATCAACTCACGCATGTTCCATATTGACGAAGACATGAGGGATGACACCCCGCTGGATGCCGATATTAGCACTGGCGATTACTGCTCCCGCATGGTCAAGCTAGTATCCAGTGACGAGGATGAGATTGAAGGAACGAGAATGCCACTCCCAACCTCCAACTACGAGGACTTCCGTACATTATTGAACTCACGTGCGGCAGAGGCAAAGCGCAAGGCTGCTACCGTTGAGACTACTACCGATTCCGATGCGCCCCCGCGCAAGAGAGATGAGCCGAAAGGCAGAGAGATCATCCGCATTCCGCGTGAATTCCTCAAGCCCATGGCACCATCTCAAGCCAAAGGACATGAACAATGATATCATAATCGACACGAATACCAAGACCAAAGATGGGAAACCGGATGAGAAAAAGCGCCGGCTTAAACAGATCAGGGGGATGGAGGGACATACTCCCATGGACATAATCCGCTTCTTCAATGAAGGACGCATCAGTATGACCATAATGCAGTTCCTACAGGAAGCACCGAGCGCGAGGAAAGATATCGCGAGAGCAATGGGCCTGCCGGGTACGAGGAAGAAGAGCACGTATGCGAGAAACGCCATGATGGATAACGACAAGGGGGACGACAAAGTTGCGTGGGCATCCTTCATGGTTCCGGTTTATGCTCGAGATGCATCTAACAAGTGGCGCAAGTTCAACCAACTTGTGATTGATGCTGGCTCCGATATAAACGTTACGTTTCCAACGCCTCTCAAACACCTGGGGTGTCAAAATACATGAGGTCGGTGGCACCTACATGGCAGGAGTACGAATGCGCACCACAGAGGGGAGGAGTGTGAAGTTCACTGGTTGGGCGGATGTCGAGATAGTACTTTAAGGGATGCGTGTTGTCGTTCAATTCTTTGTGATCCCGGACACGTACTATGGGGTCGCTGGATACTCATTCCTACTTGGTCTCCCTTGGCTCTTTGATTTGAGGGGTATGTTCGACGTTTACCACAACACATGGTATCTCAGACCGCCTGGGTATGACGAAGTCATTCTTGAGGGAAAGCAATGGAAACCGCTACCACCCATCCGTCTGGTAAAATGCGCGACCAGGAGCGAGAATGACGAAACCACTGAGTACGACAGCGGTGATGAGGAATCCTCTGAGTCCAGTGATGATGTAGTCTCATCAAGGAGATGTATGGTCGTTAATGCAACTCCGGATGGCAAAGCAGAGATCATGGGTTAAAATCGCCTATGGCACGGC
This sequence comes from Saitoella complicata NRRL Y-17804, assembly GCF_001661265.1. Taxonomy (NCBI): domain Eukaryota; kingdom Fungi; phylum Ascomycota; class Saitoellomycetes; order Saitoellales; family Saitoellaceae; genus Saitoella; species Saitoella complicata. The sequence goes on along the minus strand of NW_017567013.1, from coordinate 159,927 downwards.
GAGAGAGTACTTGGAGGAGTACGGACCGGAAGGAGAATGGGGTTACTTAGCCAGCGCAATTGGGTCCAGGAGGTTCAGCCTCATGGAGGATTTTCAAATGACCGCAAAGTCGTTAATCTAGAGGCTGATGAAGGTGGGGGAGAGGAAGCCAAGGAAGGGATAATGCTATTCCCTATGGTCGAGTACTCGGAGAAAAGGGTGAACAGGTTGAAGCGCCGCGAAGAAAATGCCAAAACTACTGCTGAGGCTTATGAAAAATACGCTGAACTAAACGCAAGAAACGCTACCGTATGCATGGATAACAATGTCAAGACCCGTCATGTGCTTGACTTCGGTGAGCATTTCCCAACGACCAGGAGAATCGAACGACGGGAATTTGATTTGACGAAACTACCATCGCTATCGGATCTTCGGAAGTGGGCTGAAGGGATGGGTATCAACGCAAATGGGATTCACGTTGACATAGAGGAAAAGGAACACCACTTCTTAGGTCTGTGTTACCTATGGAAGGACATTGGCGCAAATGATATATCCAACATGGAGATCACGGATCTGACACAACAGTACGTTCGAGTTCCTGAAATGCTATTACCGACAGCAGTGAGATACAGACAGAGACTATCACAAGACGATGCCAAATTCCTGTACGACACTGTCACGGAGGGAGTCAAACATGGGTTCTTCGAGATCAACTATGGCGACAAGGAGCCACTATCTGAATGGGATTCGCCTCCAGTCATTGTTACCAAGTCCGATGGCTCCAAGAGACTCACATTCAACTTTGCCAGCGTGAACCCTCACGTCACACTACCCAAGTCGAAGATGAACTTGATTACTGACGTCATCGACAAAATAAGTAACCCGGATTTTGATACCTTATGCGGCTGCGACTCCAAGAACGAGTTCTTGGCAATGGGAGTATTCAAACCGCATAGAAAGTATCTAGCATTCCATGTCAACGGCCTTGGCCAGGTGTTTCCGACTACTACACCGCAAGGGGAATCAGGGGCGGCACATACCATGGCCAATGCTTCCACAATTGTATACGGCAGGATACCTCCCCCTGACCCTGAACCATCATTGGCCGCGGGACCACATCTGGCGTACTACCAAGATGATACATTCACTGCCTTCAAGGGCTTCTGGCAGGCTTTCGAATTTCATCGAGATCACCTGTTTCCAAGGATCTCCTGGAGCAAGTTCAAGATTGGCTGGAAGAAGTTTACTTTTGGCACTGACCGCATCGAGACCCTTGGTTATGAGATCAAGGCGGGAGGCGTGGTAAGAATCAAGTTTGAACGTACCATCAAAATCAGGGAGTGGACCGACCCTGAGGATGTGAACGGAGTGCGTGCGTTCCTTGGTGCCGTTCAGATCTGCCGCAGATGGATCAAGAACTACTGCCACATTGAAAGACCCCTTCGTCAGCTTATTATCAAAGATGCTGAATGGCGCTGGACCATGGTCGAGAAGGTGGCATTTGATATGATCAAGAAGAGTGTAGTGAATGTATTGACGCCTATGGACCAATTCCGGGTAAGGAGATGATTGCGTACTCCTCCCGATGCTTTAGATATTGCCTGCGGAGTATGCATCGTACAAGAGGATGAGAACGGCAATGAGAGGGTTGTCCTGTTCGACTCCGTGGCCTTCAATAAAACTGAAAGGAACTATGGGGTATTCAAGCGTGAGCTATTTTTGATTGTCCAATGGGTTTTGAAATACAACTGCTATTTCGGAGGGACAGAGACATCTATCATCTATACGGATCACATGCCGGCAACACTCTTTCGCAGCGCTCCTAACTTATCGGGAATCTACGCTAGATGGGCCAATATCCTTGATGAGTCCAACGTCGAAGTGAGATACATTGCTGGCCCCAAGAACAAGGCCGCGGATGGTGTATCAAGAAAGATATTCGCGGGTACGGATGAGGATCCGAGATTGCCCTTCGAAGAAGATGATCGCAATGTGGCGCTCGAGAAAATGCTGGAATGGATAAACATAGCCAAGGCAAACGAGAAGACGGAGGCGACCAAGGAATACTACAGCAGGGTTGGCAGATCGGAGAAAATTACCAAGGATGACACCGAGTCCGAGGAAGAGCAGTGGTTAGGTCTTGCAAATGACGTGATCAACTGGAGCGGTGGCGAGGATGACACACCCATAATCCCGGTCAAAGACCCCAATGTTGACAGGTATGAGAGATCCACATGGTTTGGAGACATTGCACGGTTCTTAGCGAAAGGCGTGTGCCCACCGTCACTCCACGGACGCAAAAGAGAGTTGAGGGCCTTCAAGAAGTCGACCAGATCTTTCAAACTGATGGGAATGGGAAGAGATACACAACTCATGAGAATGTTTCGCGGCATTTTGATCCCCGTGGCCGTCGAATCTGAAGTCCCAAGCATCCTCAAATATGTGCATGATGAAGGTGGACATTATGGACCTGATCAGATCATGAAGGTGATACTGAGAAAGGTCTGGTGGCCGTCAAGATACGAAGATGTACATACGTACTACGATTCATGCATCAAGTGTATGGAACACGGCCCCAGAATAAGCTCCGCCAAACTCAGTCCTGTTCGCACTACTCGCCCTTTCGAGCTGATCAGTATTGATTTCATCACGATTGGTGAAAAGTCGAGCCGTGGAAACGACAAGGTGCTACACATAGTCGACTACTTCACGCGCTACACATGGACTTGGGCGGTAAGATCAGAGACGTCCGCTGAGGTCATCCTACATCTCAAGGACTGGCTTAAGCAATGGCCACATCCAGAACAAATATACTGTGATAACGGCTCATCATTCGACTCTGCTGAGTTCAGACGCTTCCTGAGGACTGAGGGAATTGCAATTACATATATCCCCAGGACATCCTCCAAGTCCGCAGGCATGATTGAAATACACAACCGCCTAGTCGAAGACCGCATTAAGCGTATGGCGAAAGGGAAGAAGGACTGGGATCTCACCCTAGCTGACGCAACCTCCAAACTAAACAGGCGAATAGTCAGGTCTCATGGCTTCACACCGTTCGAACTACTTTTCGGAACAGTTGTACGGGACAAATTAAGCGGAACGCATCGAAACGCGGCGACAGCCGAAGCGAATGGCCGAAGAGCTGGGGTGACGACTGTGGAGACCCCTGAAATGGATGACCTCATATTACATGCACAGACGTCTGAGGAGAGGATCGAGAGAGCAATGGCAACTCAAGAACTCTACCGAGCGAGAATGAAGGAGAGATACGATAAGAAGATACGAGATAAAGCAGGAATCGAGATCGGAGGATTCTGTATGTTGTGGGACTCCTCGGTGGCTGGCACCAAGGGTGACAAACTGGCGCAACGTTGGACTGGACCATTCATTGTGGGCAAGATGAAAGCGTACGATGACGATATGTTCGGTGTGTCGTACCAACTACTCAACCTCGACAAGAAGGTCATTGGGACTTTCCATCGTGATTACCTGAAACCGTTTTACGGGCGACCAGACCGACTGCGTACGGAAGACTACCCAAAACTTCCAACACATCCACACAGAAACATACGAAACGTGAGAGAAAGGAAGAGAGGTCCAATTTATGGACGAGTGTAGGATATCGAAGGGCGTTATGTGCTATATTTTCGGGGGGAGGGATTATTGTCTGGAGGTCTATCCTCACGCCCTAATACTACCACTTACCTATCCATTGGTTCCTAGAGACACAACGCGTGGACTGGCTGTGGATGGCTTTGTCGGTGGTCATGGCGATGGTGTTTAGTGCGTTGTTGTTTGCGTGACATTTATGCTGCCCCTTTTTCCCAAACTGAACCGCGTGGACTGGCTGCACGTGCCCTGGCTATGGTGATACGGGATAAGGCGGGACCCCGCAGCGCCCTGGATGTCCCACGCCGCCCCCGCTTCTCAGTCCCGGCCCTATATAACAACCCTCCCATCCCTCCATCCCTCCACCCCTCCAGGACCGTCCACTCACCACCATGTCTGCCAACTCCCACGTCATCGTCGTCGGCGGTGGCCTCTCCGGCCTCTCCGCCTGCCACACAATCCTCGAACGCGGCGGCTCCGTCTTGTTACTCGAAAAGATGCCGTTCTGCGGTGGCAACTCCACGAAGGCGACATCCGGTATCAACGGCGCTCTAACCCGTACCCAAATCGAGCTCGGTATCCGCGACTCCGTTCAGCAATTCTACGCCGACACCTTGAAGTCTGCTCGAGACCTCGCTCGTCCTGACCTCATCAAAGTCCTTACCTACAAATCCGCCAGCGCCGTCGAATGGCTTCAAGACTCCTTTGGATTGGATTTGAGTTTGGTTGCGCGTTTGGGAGGACATTCTCAGCCGCGTACCCACCGTGGGAAGGAGATGTTCCCCGGTATGACAATCACGTACGCACTCATGGAGAAACTCGAAGAAATCGCCGAAAACGAGCCCACCCGCGCACGCATCCTCAAGAAAGCCAAAGTATTCAAACTCATTAAAGAAGGTGACAAAGTTGTCGGTGTCAAATACGAACATGAGGGGAAACAACTCGAGGAGCGTGGACCGGTTGTGTTGGCTACGGGGGGGTATGCCGCTGATTTCGGGGAGGACTCGTTGTTGAAAAAGTTCCGTCCCGATATCATTGATTTATCCACTACCAACGGAATTTCGTCCACCGGCGACGGCCACAAAATGGTCATGGACCCCTCCATCGGCGGAAAGGGTATCGACATGGAAAAAGTCCAGGTCCACCCCACAGGCCTCATCGACCCCAAAGACCCCAACGCAAAAGTCAAATTCCTCGCCGCCGAAGCCTTACGCGGCGTGGGCGGCCTATTGCTCGACGCAGACGGCAAGCGCTTCGTCGACGAGCTCCAACACCGCGATTTCGTCACAAACGAAATGTGGAAAAACAAATTCCCGATCCGTCTCGTACTCAACGGGAAAGCTTCCAAAGAAATTGAGTGGCATTGTAAACACTACGTTGGCCGTGGTCTCATGAAGCGTGCCTCTTCCGGTCAGGAACTCGCTGCGGAGATGGGGATTGAAGCTGAGGTGCTTGCGCAGACGTTTGCGGAGTACAACACGTATGCTTCGGGGGATAAACCTGACCCGTTTAAGAAAAAGTTCTTCCAGAATGCACCGGTTGAGATGGATGATGACACTTTCCACGTCGCACTCATGCAACCCGTCCTCCACTACACAATGGGCGGTATCGAAATCAACGATATCGGGCAAATCCTCTCATCCTCCACCCCTCCCGCTCCAATCGAAGGCCTCTTCGCATGTGGTGAACTCGCGGGCGGAGTCCATGGCGCAAACAGGTTGGGCGGGAGTTCGTTGTTGGGGTGTGTCATCTATGGGCGTGTTGCGGGTGATTCGGCGAGCAAGTACTTGATGGGGAAGTTGATTGAGGGCAAGGGCGCCGAAGGGGCGGGGGAGAGGTTGGGGATGGTGGGGAGTCATTTGATTGATTCGAGGGTTAGGATTGACCCTGTCTCGAAGAAGGTTTCGATCGACTTTATGTGGGGTGACGACAACCAATCCTCCTCTTCCTCCACCGGCTTTGGACAGCAGAGCAGTGAGCCGAAAGGAGAGGCTACTGGGTTTGCCGTGACAGGCCAAGACCAAACCCCAGCCACCGTCAAAAAACCCGCAAAAGGCATGCAAATCCCCGACGCGACATACACCCTCTCCGACATCGCCAAACACAACACCGAATCCGATATCTGGGTTACGGTCAACGGTCTCGTCCTCGACGTTACCAACTTTTTGGACGAACACCCGGGGGGCGCGAAGGCTATTTTGTTGTACGCGGGACGGGATGCGACGGAGGAGTTTAATATGTTGCATGATAAGAATGTTGTGGAGAAGTATGCGCCGGATACTTGTGTTGGGAGGTTGAAGGAGTGAGTAAGGGGGAGGGGAGAATTGGTGTAGGATATCGATGGGAAGGAAGAGTGTATGATGTGGAGTATGGTTTTCTTGTTGCTTACCGTGAGATTGGGAGGGTTTCTTCTCATTTAAACCAAATATACCTTTGCTACAAACCATCCGCAATCTCCAAGTCATGACCATGTACTGCCGAGGACCACGAAGATGAATGGGTGAAGCAGGTTTTCCAAAAATGAATGATATTCACAAAACTAGATTATACGGGGTATTCACTAACTCACACAATTCCAAAACCACCAAATAAACCGCAGTCAATCATACGTCACATATACACTCCCTGCCTCACGCGTTTTTCAGCATGCCGTTTTACTCGACACGTCTAGTACTCCTCCTCGTAACCTTCTCCTCCTCAGCAAGCGCAACCGGGCTCGCCGTCGTCTCCTCCGCCACAATCCTCTCCTTCTCCACAACCTGTCCCTGCTCCTTCTTCGCCTTAGCATCAGCCTTGACGTTCTCCGCAGCCTTCTTCACGACCTGGCTAGGCTTCGCAGCCGGCGCAGTCAACCACGCAAGAAGACCACCGATGGTGGCAAGGAGAGAAACGAGACCGACGATGATCGCGGTAGCGACCTCAGGCATCATCTCCAATGCGGAGCGCGGGTCACGGATGAAGATCTGGTAGAACATATCCAACTGCTGGCTCGCGTAACCCACGGGATCCTCCTTCCACGGGCTCACCTTACCCTTTGAATCCTGCTTTGTTGGCTCAGGGGTAGCCTTGACGTTCTTCTCTTCCTCTGCCTTCTCATTCGCATACTTGACCTTCCAAGTCTCCTCTGCGAGAGCCTCTGCGTCCTCGACGGAGTGTCCGACATAGATGTTATCGAAGAGGATATCGCTCTGCATCGTCCACAACTCGAAGCCGATAGCGCCGATGGGCTCGAAGTTGGAGGGGGTGAGGTCTTCGTAGTAGTCCGGGTTGGAGATCTTGCGGGGTTCCCAGATACCCTTGTAGTCAGGGTTGGGGATAAGGGGTGCGGACCACTTGCCCTTGTAGTCAGGGTTACGCTTCAAAGGTCTGATCCAGGGTCCACAGCCCGAGGCAGTTTCGCACTTGGGGTTGGAGACAGTGGGGGCGATCCAGTCACCATCCTCCTCGTCGTCCCAGTCCTCGGGCTTCTCGGCGTCAGGGTCGGGGATGTACTCCGGCTCGTCCTCAAGCCAGTCTTCAGGCTTCTCGACATCCATGTCGGGGACTGTCATGGGTGCATCCTCATCCCAGTCCGCGGGCTTAGTAGCGGAGGGATCGACGACCTGGGGGGTGTCAACCCAATCAGCGGGCTTGAAGTCCTCGGGGTCGGAGATCTCGGCAGCGGGGTTAACAGCCGGAGTAAAGTTCTCCAAAAGAGATCCAGACTTTGCCTTATCGCCGTTGATCCTGATCTCGAAGGTCTGATCGGGGTTAACGATCAAGGTGTAAAGGGTAGAATGCTTCGTGATCTTGGAGGGAGGAGGAGCGGTAAGGTGCTTCTCCTCATACTCTCCAGTCTTAGGGTTCTTGTGACGGAAGATAAAGTGGACCTTGTTAGTCGCACCACACTTGTCGGGACCGAACATGATCTGGTAAGGGGTGTTGTTTGAGAACTCCTGCGCCTCGACACCGGCGACGGTGTCGGCGGAGAGGAGCTTGAGGTAGGCACCACCACATTCAAGACCCTTTTGGAGCTTAACTTCGTATTGGACGACGAGGGTCTTGTCGGTGTTGTCGATGGGCTCGGGGAAGGGGGCGGAGATGGCGTGGTGAGCGGCGGGAGACTTAAGGACGAGACCGAGATCTTGTGCCAAGCCCTTCAAGACGGTAGGTTCCTCGACGGACCACTCTGTTGATATGTTAGTAACCACTCAATTGAGCTGAGACATATATGATAACCCACTTCCGACGTAAGACATCTCCTCCTTGCCATCCTTGTCATCCTTCTTAGCCGAAGAAGGAGTCCAGCGCTCTGACCAGTCTGAAGTGAACTGCTCCAAGAAAGGAGCCTTCAAAGAAGTGGGCTAGCCAAAGCATTAGTGATCCAATATTGTTACCAATTGACCCGATCACATACCGTAAACTGGGGAAGCGCAACAGAGGTGCTCGAGGCAGATTCATCGGCCGCAATGACGTCGTCCAACTCATCGGCGACCGCCAGGCCGTGGTGACTGACAAGCAACAATGCAGCAACGGCAGAAATAGGGATACCGGCACGCATGATCGAGATGTTCTCTTCGATTGATCTGGTGGAGGGGAGTGGGACGGTGGAGCAGCCTTGGGGAAGCGTGCGGTGATATACGCGCTTAACGCCAGCGTGGCATCGCGCGCTCAAGGCCCTGCCCGGCTGCGGTGCCCCTTATGCACGTGATTCTAGAAATATCCCGTAACCACCAACGACAAAATACTCCCTCTATAGCTAGCAAAGGATAATGTCATTGTCGCAATCAGTAGGCGTTGCAGCATACCGCAATCTCCTCCGCGCCGTCAGGGTGGCCTTCCATGGCGATCACAGAGTCATGACGGCTGCTCACGAGCAGGCACGCTCGCAATTCGAGGCGGGACGGAGTCTTGAGGCGGGGAGCAAGGAGTGGGAGGAGAAGCTGAAGCATGCGAGTGATGTTGCCGTTGTTCTGAGGCAGGGTGTGATTCAGGGAGAAAAAGTACCGGAAGACGAGAAGTACCGTATGTGCAGTGGCAACGTTCGGATGAAGTTTGGCTACTGACGTCCGAATGTACAGAACTAAGAATACACAAGGACATTCGCCTCGGCGATAATGAGTCGATCAAGCAGAGCCGCATGCCAGGAAAGAAAGCGAACAGTTTCAAGGCGTTGAAAAAGGGTGGATGTGGATCGGCGTGAGGACATGAATAACGGGGATGAACGGATAAGAAGAGCACAGAACCACACTACAGACGGCAAGGATGTACGATACAATACGGGAATAACCCCGGCCAACAGCTGGCAACGAGCGAGTTTACGATGACCGAGGAAGGTGCAAAAGGCATACGATCCAATGGGAACACCGATAGCATCGTCTACTTAGGACACAATCACACAAATTCTACGCACAGGCTTATGAAGGATCACAAATGCACAAGTAGAAAAGATGAACGAATGTAGGAGATGCACGACCGTATTAACAATCCACTATCGTAACAACACCATCATGGGAAAAGCAAACATGACCAAAACCCAAAAAACACCAACAGCCATTTTTATGAGCCCGAGCCAGCCACCACCAATTCTAATCCACTAACTCTGTCAATTTAACGGAGGTTAGAGAAAGCCTTGGTAACGACACGCTTGAGCCTCAACTCAGCAGACTTGATCTTCTCAGTAGTAATCTCCTCAACCTCAAGAGCCTCCATAGCCTCAGCGAGAGCGTTCTCGATAGACTCCTTCTGTCCACGCTTAAGCTTCATGCCGGTGTTCAAGTCGTTGACGGAACCCTCGACGGAAGCAATGTAGGACTCAAGAGCAGACTTGGCCTCGAGACGTCCAGCGAACTCCTTGTCAGCCTGCTTGAACTTCTCGGCGTTCTCAATCATCTCCTGGATCTGAGAAGAAGAGAGACGACCGACGGAGTTGGTGATCTCAATGTTGGCGGTACGGCCGGTGGTCTTCTCGGTGGCAGTGACCTTCAAGATACCGTTGGCGTCCAACTCGAACATGGCCTCAAGCTCGGGCTGACCACGGGGCATGGGGGGGATACCAGCAAGCTGGAACTCTCCGAGGGACTCGTTCTCAGAGCAGTTGACACGCTCACCCTGGTAGACGGGGAAAGTGACGGTGGTCTGACCATCCTCAACGGTGGTGAAGGTACGCTTCTTGATACAGGGGATGGTGGTGTTACGGGGAACAACGACACCGAAGACGTTACCCTCCATGGCGACACCAAGGGAGAGGGGAACGACATCGAGGAGGAGAAGGTCGGAGGTCTTCTCGGAGTCGGCCTTGTTCGTCAAGACAGCGGCCTGGACGGCGGCACCGTAAGCGACAGCCTCATCGGGGTTGATGGACTTGTTCAAGGCACGGCCGTCGAAGAAGTCGGAGACGAGCTTCTGGATCTTGGGGATACGGGTGGAACCACCGACCAAGACAATGTCGTCAACCTTGGACTTCTCGATCTTGGAGTCCTTGAGGACCTTCTCAAGAGGGTCGACGGTGGACTTGAAGGTAACAGCACAGAGGTCCTCGAAACGAGCACGGGTGATGTTGGCGGAGAAGTCAACACCCTGGTAGAGGGAGTCGATCTCAACGGTGGTCTGGGTGACGGAGGAGAGGGTACGCTTAGCACGCTCACAAGCGGTCCTCAAACGACGGAGGGCACGGGCATCGTCGGAGATGTCGAGCTTGTGCTTGCGCTGGAACTCAGCCTTGAAGTGGTCGAGGAGGGTGTTGTCGAAGTCCTCACCACCCAAGTGAGTGTCACCAGCGGTGGCCTTGACAGTGAAGACACCACCCTGGATGGTCAAGAGGGAGACATCGAAAGTTCCTCCTCCCAAGTCGAAGATGAGGACGTTCTTCTCAACGTCGGTCTTGGAGTCCAAACCGTAGGCAATGGCAGCGGCGGTGGGCTCGTTGATGATACGGAGAACGTTCAATCCAGCGATGGCACCGGCGTCCTTGGTGGCGAGACGCTGGGAGTCGGAGAAGTAGGCGGGGACAGTAACGACGGCCTTCTCAACCTTCTGGCCGAGCTTAGCCTCAGCGATCTCCTTCATCTTGGTCAAGACCATGGCGGAGATCTCCTGGGGAGTGAACTGCTTCTTGTCACCGAGGTAGGAAACCTCGATCTTGGGCTGACCGTTGGCGTCAACGACGGTGAAGGGCCAGACCTTCATGTCCTTCTTGACATCGGCATCATCGAAACGGCGACCGATCAAACGCTTGGCGTCGAAAACTGAGAGACAGTCAGTCAATTTATCCGATGCGAATCCACAGATGGGAATTGCGACGTACCGGTGTTGGCCGGGTTCATGGCAGCCTGGTTCTTGGCGGCATCACCAATGAGACGCTCAGACTCGGTGAAGGCAACGTACGAAGGGGTGGTACGGTTACCCTGGTCGTTGGCGATGATCTCGACGGACTCGTGCTGCCACACAGCGACACAGGAGTAGGTGGTACCCAAGTCGATACCGATAGCACCTTCGTAAGTTCCTGAAAAACAGACGTTAATAATGACACGGAGGAGACGCAATTGACGAGTCTGAACGAACCTTCAGCAGCAGAAGCCATTTTTGAGTTTGAGAGGATTGTCTGAAGAGCGAAAACTTCGGGACTGCGAGGACTTTTCACTGGAGTGCGGCGAATGCGCGCCTCGAAAAATTAGCACAAGACCCCAAACCCCATTAGGACCGCACGTGAGGAGAAAGACGGCAGATGTCGGGGGTTGTTCTTGATGTCTAATTGATCAATGGGAATGGTAGAGGCCTTTCTTATGCTTACTGAACGGTGGGACGGCTTATCGGACGCAGGGTGTGCGGTGTAGTGCAGGGCTATCGATATGAGGAGACACGGATCTATAGGCGAGGGATGGGGAAGAGCCCCGAGAAAAGGTGCTTCAAGGGGATGTTGGCGGTGATGCCGGGTGAGCTGGCCCTCATCAGCTGGGAGTTCGCCATCACCAATTCCGTTTCTCTTAGTGCCGTGGACATAGGACGACGACCAATCCATATCGCGACGCACCCCTCGCCGCCAAAGATCAGACCATTAACTTGCTCTCTAACCAAAAGGGTAGGAAGCACTGGCTAGTATCCACCTCTTATAACCAGAAGATGATATCTGTGACATCTTGTCAATTGACTTCATTCCCACGCTATGGGTAGCTATCGCGATTCGAACTCACCTGCGACATGTCAAAGGCAAATCCGCAAGCCAGAACGTACTTCTAGGGTTCTTGTGTGCTCCTTTATCCTAGTAATGCCCGTTCTTCTCTGTCGTTCGGTGCACGTCGTCTCGGAGTACCCCTTAATATATTCTGGGTTGCAACCCTGGCACCTAATCGGCATGCATGCGTGTACGTATAGCAGCTGCTGTTACCAAAAATCGCAATCCCTCAGAATCCGTTGCAACCGATCAGTATCCTCTACCATCCTTTGACGACCCCAATGAAAAATCTTCCGCAGAGAGTGACGCAGACGTACGAGTTTGGAGGAGCACCCCAAGGCGGACCACCAGGCGGGCCCCCACCCCCACCCCAGCCGGCGGGAGCACAAGTTGTACCCGGACAGGAGAAGGGTAACGATCCTAATGAGGGAGCAATGGAAGATTTGAAGAGGTCAGTCAAGCGGTACAAGAACCATGTCAGGGAACAGAAGAAGGTGATCGAGGAGGTGGATAGGCTGTTACGGTGTGGTATGTTCATGCCACGCATGATAACGGCGCATATACTCACATCTGGTCAGCTATATGCTTCGAAATATTCCATCGCCCTGTCACGCTTCCTGATTGCCAGCATACATTCTGTGGTAGCTGTCTTTTTCAGTCCCTACAGCAGCGTGAAGCGTGTCCCCATTGTCGGACGGAGGTATACCCCGATCGCCAAGGTAAACGCGCATTCCCTATCGACAGCCTTCTCGAGGTTCTTTTGAGCGAGCATCCGGATAAGAAGAGGACAGCGGAGGAGTTGAGGGTCGCGGATGAGATATGGGATGGGGAAGAGCCGGTAAGTCCGCTCTCACAGCTCAAGTCAGGGCGGGATCACGGGCTAAATGATTCCCTATCCAGTTCGATCCTATCTATGAGCCTGAGGAGGAAACACCCGAACCACGTCCAGCTATAGGAAGACCTCAGCCGCCGGCAGCGCCAGTGCCGGTAGCCAATAACAACATCGACGAATTATGGGCCTGTCCATGTTGTCCGGGTCCTAGCTACAGAGGATTGGAACTTACTTGTCCTGTACAAAACGGGAATCACGATATCTACCGGCAGATCGTGGAAAACCGTGACCGCACTCGCACTGGGGTCGTGATAAATGGGCATTTTGTTTGCGAAGGATGTTTTTGCGTCATTCCGGTCTGGCCCAATTTCGAACGAGAAACAAGATTCCCGGTGAAGTGTGCTGCTTGTAACAAGCTCTCTTGTCAGTGGTTCCATGAAAGGTGTCCTGGACTTGAAGATGGCCGGGAATCGTTACAAACACCGGGGCAATGGGCCTATGAGAAGTCTTTACGCCTACCGGACCAACATACTTGGGCAGATTCATTTGTCGCGCAGAAGGAGTTATACGCCCCAGATCTGAGTGCGTTTGAAGCAGAATTGCTGTTCTACTACTTCGACACCTCTCGATTTCGACCGATGACGATCTCAGACGTTTGGGAAGCCGTTGAGCTAGGCCATGCAAATCATCCCTTGGGGGCCAGACCTTTCACCTTCGTAAACCGCCAAATTGCACTAAGGTCGGCACGAAATTCTGTGCGTCGAAATGATTCTATTTGCGAGTCATGCTTTGATGAGTTGTTGCCGGACTGTATCTTTGTTTGGTGGCAGGTGCAGATGACATACCCTGGGGCACTGCCAGGTGAGAGCCTCTCTCCTGGATGATCTCCCAGACTTCCTTGTGCTAATTTCTGAATATAGCCGATCTTCAAAACCGCCCAAACTGCATTCAAGGGTCTCGCTGTTTATGGGCGAAGAATTGGGGATTGAAGAGGGAGGCTCGTGAACCGCCTAATCCTTTCGAGCATGCACATTGCAGACAGTGAGTCGTTAATGGTGCTACACGTTCTGAGGCAGGGCTGACTTAACAATAGGTATAATCACGTCTATCGTTGAATGGGACGGAACGGGGAGTCGTCACGTCTTTATCACCAGTACGCGCGCTTTCTGAATGGATTGGGGAGATAGTTCCCACGGTGTGAGTTGCTTGAACGAAAGTAATGACCCGAACGCAAGAAATATATCTATTCGAATGCCTTTCCAATATTGAACTGGTTTCCTTCAGCTGGCGGGCAGCCGGGATTCACCCGCCGGCTGCGGTCACCAGAACACAGCGATGTATAATGAACCTTGGAACCATCTTCCACAGCAACAACAGCAAAAAAGAAAACACATAAAACAGGATTCTTTATTAACCGATGCCCGCCTTACCCGCGGCCGGGTGAATCAGGTCGGCTGCGTCGGAACATTTGAACGTAGCGCATGCAGGACGAGCACCTGCCGTTGCGGGGAAGCCCCGCCTTATGACAAACGTACCCCCCCTCGTCGCCATGAACTCCCCTCGACGACCATTTATATTCCTGACCAGGTCCAGATCAAGGATCCTTGTAGTCCTATAACATGGCGACTCGCTCAATCGCTCTCCGTCGTCTCCTCAACACGCGTCCTCTCGCCTCTGCCACACTCCGCACCGTCTCCCGCCGATCCCAACAATCCCGTTCGATCTCCTCAACGATGCCTAGCCAGGGAGCAGTTCCTCAGCCTTCGGCTGGTACGGCTGGTATCTCCTACCCTATGGATCACTTCAGTCTGGATCAGCCGACCTCCACCAAGAACTTCCTCAACAACCAGATGGTGGAGTCGAAGACCGACAAGTGGATTGATGTGAATGACCCAGCAACTCAACAAGTCGTCACCAGAGTCCCTGAGACTACGAGCGAAGAATTGAAGGCCGCAGTGGACTCTGCACAGAAGGCATTCCCGGAATGGAGGAACACGAGTATCATCAAGCGCCAACAGATCATGTTCAACCTCGTCCACTTGATCCGCAAGAACATGGACCGCCTCGCAGCCTCAATCACCCTCGAACAGGGCAAGACCTTCGCCGATGCAAAGGGTGACGTCCTTCGCGGTCTTCAAGTCGTCGAGTCTTGCGTCAACATCCAATCTCTCATGGGCGAGTCAGTCGAGGTCTCGACCGACATGGATACCTACACTATGCGCGAGCCGCTCGGTGTTGTTGCCGCCATCGCACCTTTCAACTTTCCCGCCATGATTCCCCTATGGTGTCTTCCCGTCGCCGTCGTAACCGGAAACTGTCTCGTTCTGAAACCCTCTGAGCGCGATCCCGGCGCAGCCATGATCATTGCCGAGTTGGCCAAGGAAGCCGGTCTCCCTGCCGGTGTCTTCAACATCGTCCACGGAACCCACAAGACCGTCGACTTCATCCTCGACGAACCCCGCATCAAGGCTATCTCCTTCGTTGGATCCGATAAGGCCGGAGAATACATTTACCGCCGCGGAACCGCGAACGGGAAACGCGTTCAAGCGAACTTGGGCGCCAAGAACCACGGTGTCCTCATGCCCGACGCAAACAAGAACCACGCACTCAACGCCCTCGCCGGAGCCGCGTTCGGAGCTGCCGGACAGCGTTGTATGGCACTCTCCACCCTCGTCTGTGTCGGTGAAGCGAAGAACTGGCTCCCCGACCTCGTCGAACGCGCAAAAGCCCTCAAAGTCACCGGTGGCTTCGAGCAAGGTGCAGACCTCGGCCCCGTCATCTCCCCCCACGCAAAAACCCGTATCGAAGGCCTCATCCAATCCGGGGTTGATGAGGGCGCAGAGCTCATGCTGGACGGACGCGGCTACAAACCCGATAAATACCCCAAGGGAAACTGGATCGCACCTACGATCTTGGGCGGCGTTCGTACTGACATGCAATGCTACCAACAGGAAGTCTTTGGTCCGGTGTTGGTGTGTCTGAACGTCGACACTCTTGACGACGCAATCGAGCTCATCAACAACAACAAATACGGAAACGGTACCGCGATCTTCACTCAATCCGGTGCTACCGCCCGTCGTTTCCAGAAGGATATCGAGGCCGGCCAAGTCGGAATCAATGTCCCCATTCCCGTGCCTTTGCCGTTGTTCTCCTTCACCGGAAACAAGGGGTCGATTTTGGGAGATCTGAACTTCTACGGGAAGGGTGGGGTTCAGTTTTATACGCAGTTGAAGACAGTCACGGCGTTGTGGAAGCATGAGGATGCCGTTGCTACGAGGGCGAATGTGGAGATGCCTACGCATAACTAAACCTACTCTAGTCTCTACTGTATGCTTTGAGATGAAGTTTGAGGGATGAGCAGATAGCCTGTCATTTGCGATAGCGATACCACGTACAAATCGATAGCATATATCCTTACGTCAATCCTCCGGTCTCGACCCATGGCCACACGAGCATATTCTATATAACGTCCCTTATTTCAAGGTTATCCAAGACAACCCCTTCCTCGCAACCTTCGTCGCCGTATTCAACGCCTGCTGATCAGAATCATCCCACTTCACTTCCAACTCATCCCACTTCTTCGTCTTAAACTCCGCCTTGTGCTTTCCATACTTCGCATTCAAGCGACTCATCTCCCTAGGATTTCCGGTACCCGTATACACAACGAACGCACTACACGGCGGCAAACTCTCATAGATTTCCTTGATCCGCTCGCCGAGGCGGCTAAGGACGGGGGACATGAGGTTGGGGGAGAGTGGTTCGGAATTTGCGTCCTCGCGGTTCGAGGATCCCCAGCCCGCTGCGAACTCGAGTTCACGCAGGCGGCCGAAGACGAAGCCGTGATTCGTTTCCACGGCTTCCTTGATCCCCTTCACAACGTCTTCGTCACTTTGGCACCCGATACAAGTCTTCGCACCCGCACCAATCAACGCCCTCGGGTTTCCATAATCCACAACAGCGGACATAACCCCACCTTCACTCGTCTGCCTCTGCAGCCTCGTAAAAATCGGCTCAACATCCCTTGCAAACGTCCCGAACTCCACCCCCTTCTGCATCTTCATCAACAACAACTGTACCGCCGTCCTCGCATCCTCAGCGGAGTCGTGACCTCCTACGCCGGTGTTACGCTGGATTTGTGCACCGAGATGGCGTTCGGCGAGCCATTTGAGGGAAGGCTTGTAGGGTGGTCCGCGCGAGTGTTGGTAGATTACTGAGGTGTCGATGACGATGGGGTGTCGGATTTTCAATGCTACCAAGTCGGATTCGAGGGAGTGACCGACGAGGATGGTTCTATCCGAAGACACCAGTTCGAGGAAGTCGCGTTGTACGTCGGCGAGTTTGGTGGTTGTGCCGGAGAGTCGCTCTTCCGTAATTCCAGACCATTGTGTGAGGTAGTCGATGATCTCGTTATCAGGCATGACCAACTTATCATATACCACCTCACTCTTTGCGTTCACGAGCGTGACACGGGTGAGTTCGTTCCCCTCACTCGTCTTACACATCTCACAATCGAGTCCGTAGATGGTATACTCACCCTCCTTCTTCCCAACCGTCTTCCACTCCGAATCTGACTTTTTGGTCTCGACCCAATCCGTCTCCAACTCCTTCGCCTGGCCTTCGGGGACGAGGGAGGAGTGGATGGGGTATCCCTGTTCCTCCATCTCGCCCAACTTCAGCAGGAACATCTCAGGCGGGAACTCCTCTTTCGAGGATGACTGCGCCTGTACCCGTCTCTGCTCCCGCGCACGACGTTCCTTCTCGGCGTTAGACAACGGGGCTTGAAGCAAAGCCAGGAGAGGCGAATAGAGTCGCTGGTTATCTCCCGGAGCTTTGGTAGGCCACATCCACTCAAACATATCCCCCAACACACCTAACTCCTCCGGTCCGCCCGCCTCAGCCATCTTAACCGGCTTCATCCCCTCCCCCATCCCCTTCATACCCGCAAACATCTCGCTCGTCAACCCCGGCACGAGCAAAACCACCGCACGACGGATGTATTGCTTATTCTTGACCATCATCCATGTGGGGTTGATTCCGTCTCCCAGACACCAGATCACGAGGTCCCGGAGGGAGGAGACGCCGATAGGGGACTTGACGTTGTCGGGGAAGACGGTGAAGGTTGGGTAGGAGTCTACGTTCTTGGGGGCCTTTTTGTCCTTCTTTGGTTTCTTCTTTTTGGGTTCTTCGGTAGGGGCGGAGCTGGATTCATCGACAGGAATGGGTGCCTCAGCGGGAACCGTATCGACAAGCGTTTCGGGTGCCTTCACGGGTGGATCGGTGGGGATGATGACCTTTGGCGCTTCCTCAACCTTCTCCTTCTTCTCCTTCTTGGCCTTCTTCTGCTTAGGCTCCTTCACGACGTCTTCAGAGGCCAGATCCGCGACATCCTCGTCCCTATCCTTCCTCTTCTTGTCCCTCTTCTCTTTCTTATCCCTCTTCTCAGATTTACCCATGTACAACGTTTACTTTCCCGAGGTCTACCGGTCTACAGGTCGCCAGTGAGCTCTCGTACAGAGAATCTTGACATGCGCCACGAGCCCGCAGTAGCCGCTTTAGGAATTGCCTATTGGGGGAACAATACGAAGGGGAGGATTGTTCGCGTAACGAAGAACAGACAACGGTTCTGTATGTGTTTCAGCATGATTTAGAATTGGCAGCTTCGGTATGAAAGACGTGTCGCTGCCTTTGTACGGGTGACGTATAAGAACGGGTTAGGTCCTCCTGTTGACTGTTCGCTGTCTTCCCGTTCCCGCCCTCGATCACAATCATGGAGTTTTTCAACAAAATTACTGCCTGGCTCGCGGGCACTTCCACCCATACGGATGGTGTATTGCCGACTGCAGCGGAACCTTCCCTCAAGACACAAACATCGGAGGAAACGCTGAGAGCGCCAATGTCGCCGACTGCCGTGGATTCGAGTAAGATGCTCGACATCACCCCCCAACTATATATGGAGGCGAAGAAGGTAGATGAGGGTTTGGCTAAGATTGGGTTCTGAGCATGAAGCTTAAGGAGCTCAAGGGTTTGCTTTGCGAATTTGCAATCAGTAAGTTAGCTGCAAACTGGCATAAAGCGACCGGCTAACAGCTCGAGCTGAGCAGGCGTGAGAACCACTCCGGCCGACCAGCGTTGTGAAATGTGTGATATAGGAGATTCAATCTTTTGTGTGACCGAAACGCATTCACTGCACCTCGAAACTCTTATCTGTGACCGTTGTACTTCCAGTACCCTCGGCCACCCGTAAGGCTTAAGTTATGCCGAAGCGCGGGAAGTTCCAACCGAGCGTTTTCGCAGCGTCCTTCCCCGCGCCGTCCTAACCACCAGTACACCCATGAACACCCAATTGGCAAGCGAGTTCCGCTTCTTACTTCCCCGGAGAGTCCAATACATTGCTCAACCATTCCGCACTCAGCTTCACCTCGTTTCAGCCGCTTCCAGTTATCACTCTCGCCCATTACGTCATACCCACCCATCCCGTCATCTCCTCAACCTTAACCACCAATACCGACACCTCACAACCACACCAGTCCTCACCCCAATCAGGATCACAACCCGTAAGATGTCAATAAAACCCTCCATCCTCGCCCTTGACGAGAACACCCACCTGGTCTGCTCAACCTGCGGTTCCCAACATACAGAAACAGATGCCACTCAACTCGGCGACTGCAAGATCTGTTCTGATCCACGACAATACCTACCTCCCGACGGCCAGAAATGGACTTCTCTCCAGCAATTGCACGAAGAGGAATACGAGAACGAGTTTACACCCCTTCTCCCTCCCGGATCGGATGAAATCCTCTTAGAGGATGCCTCCATGATCTCAATTACGACCACCCCCCACTTTGCCATTAGCCAACGGGCAATCCTCCTCCGCACGCCCCATGGCAATGTCCTCTGGGATTGTCTATCCCACCTTGACGTCTCGACCATAACCCAAATCACCGCTCTGGGGGGCATTAGGGCGATATGCATCTCGCACCCACATTTCTATGGCTCATGTGTGGAGTGGGCGAAAGCCTTTGAATGTCCAGTCGTGGTGGCGGCCGAGGACGCAGAGTGGTTGCAGAGACCAGATAAAGCGATTCAACCCCTACCTGAAGGACAGGCCGAACAAGAAATTCTCCCCGGGGTCCGATTCATCAAAGTCGGCGGGCACTTTCCCGGTTCCGCAATCCTCCACCTCGCACCCGACCTCTTCCATGAGGGTTCGCCATCGAGTATTCTCGTCGCAGACTCAATCGGCATAGTCCCAAACTTAACTCACCCTTTCACCTTCCTCTGGTCCTATCCCAATATGATCCCCCTTCACCCTGATCAGGTTCACAAGATCTGGATGGCGGTTGCGGGGTTGGAGTTCGAGAATGTGCATGGCGGGTGGGTTGGGAAGGACGTGTGGGGAGGCGGAGTAAAGCCGAAGGTTTTGGATAGTGCGAAGCAGGTTGTTAGGGTTGGATGGGGACTTGATCATCCGATCTTTGCGGAGGAAGTTGAGGAGGGTGGAGGGGAGGGCAAGGGGAAGGAGGTTGCGAGTGCCTGAAAACCGTGTACCGTAGCCACAGTGAACAGTGAATGTCAATTTCATAGCTGTAGCTGATACCAGGTTATCTACCTATCCCACCTGCAGCTGTATGCCAAATATTCTGCCAAAACAAAGAAACACAATGCAACCCCTAACTGGCCAATATCAAACGCCTCCCCTCTCACTTTTGACAAAATACTCTTATACCCTTTCTAACCTCCCCATCTCCTCCCAAATCGCATCCCCCACCGCACCCTCCACATCCCCAACCCCCGGCCTCGCCGGCCTCATCCACCCCTCTTCCTCCGGACTCTCAATCACCCAATGTCTGCCATCATTTCCCGCATCCGGCCTCGACCGACTCATCTCATACGCATCCACGAAGCCCACCTTCATCCCCTTCTCACGCATCTCCGGAACAAGGGTCGAGGAGATGGAGTGTTGACTATGAAGACGTTGACGGGTCATGCCCTTGTCGCTGAAACACTGGATTTGGGGAGCGACGTCTGTTGTTGTTCGCCAGACTACCTTTGCAGCGGGCCAGCGTTCGTGAATCGTGGTGAGGAATGTGCGGACGGCTGAGGTATATGCTGTGTCGTCCAGCGGCGCTAGCCAGAGTCCGAGGTTGGTGATGATGTGGGTTGGGTTGATACCTTCTTTCGTGAGGTACTCCAATGCTCCCCGCGGCTTGTCGTCGGCGAAGACGAAGGATAACTTAACTTCCCGCCCCTCGGGGTTCTTGTAGGAGGTGTGTTTCGGGTTGATGTGGTAGAGGTCCCGATCGTTGATGAACGTACACGGGCCATCCGCTTTCCCACTCTCACTGAACGCCGGCCAGACTCGGGTACAAAACGCCCCACGCATAACCGAGTCCCCGATGAAGACAATATGCTCTGCGCTTGGTAGGAGTCGGGGTACGTCCTTGATGTTGACGTGCGGACGCTTGCACGAGTACGGTTGGTACGTGTACTCCATCCCCTTATCCAAACTCTCATACCACCCAACTCCCTGCCACCTTTTAGCGATCGCCTCCGTAGCAACCCACCTCCCCTCCCCAACCTCACTCCTCTCCAACTCCGAACACGAGTCAAGCCCTTCCTCCAACGGCGCTCCCCGCACAGAGATATACACTCCAGAATTCATCGCCTGCGCCCGATTCATCCCATACTTCAACTCCGTCCGGAACCACTTCGGACACTCCTCATAATCCGGCCACGCGAAAACCTGGTACTCACCCGCATCCTCTACCCTCACTTCGATCTCGACGGTCTTCTCATCCACGCGGACCATGGATTCGAGGGGTGGAGTGAGGATTGAGGGTCCGCGTAGGAGGAGGTAGTATCGTTTTGGGCAGAGGTCGGAGTAGAGGCAGCGGAGGGTTAGGGTGTGGTTTTGGCCTACTTCGAGGAAGGAGGGGAGGTTGTCGATTACCCACGGCCCTGATTTTCCACTGTCAGCATCTCAAGGTGCAGAGAAGATGGGGATTGGACATACCTCTGTTAACCCCCTCCGTCAAATGAATAACATTCTGATCCTCTCCAACAAACCTCGTCTTAACCCCCGGATCCACCAACCCACTCCCCCTCTTCCCTGTTCTTCTCCCCCGGCCCTGTCCCTTCCCTGTCCCACCAGGTGATCCTGAAGGCATCCACCCTCTCGGCCGAGCTTTGGATAGGAAGTCGGTGTCAGAGGGAAATGCGTGAAGGAAATGGAGGACCCCGAGACAGAGGATGGTTATGAGGATGAGGTAGCGGCGGCGGATGCGGAAGCAGGAGTGTTTGAAGGATGTCATCGTGTCGATGTGCTCTCCTGGTGTATGCTGGAAAGGCTGTTGATTAGGTTTATGATGGTAATGAGACCAATAAAGTGCGGTGTATGCTGTGTTTGCTGGGACGATAGTCGCGTGAATGCGGAGCCGAACCCAAAGAACGCGTACGGAAAGCCGACGTAAACAAACGCTATCTTTGCTCTCTGCGGGTTTAGATGCGAAATGAGTGCGTAAACCTGGTTGCTGGTCGCTGCCCGTCACCTTCCCTACGATACGCTGTGTTTGTTTAAATGGTCAAGGAGTGACAGCTTAGCCCTCCTTAAGCTTTGTTGTTCGGGCGTGCATCAACGCACAGCACCCCTCGGCCGGCGGCGGCGAAACACCTCGCTTCACGACGCTTCGTGGTCGAATCGCGACTGGGGATCGAAGCGGGGGTGAAACCGAGACTTCGACTCCGATTTTCGACGTTCATTGAAGTCTGGAGTGATTTCCACACTTTTATTCAATTTTGGAGAAGGGGAAGGGGATGATCATATGAGTGCTATATTTAGAATACTGGCAGGATGGGCCAGAGGGAGATGGCGAAAATTTCGAAGGAAAACGTGATGCTCGAAGACCGGTGACTCGTTTGACACATATTGCAGGCGCTCATCTCAACTGCAGAGTCATCCCTTGGCTTCAAGTTGATTGCTTCTCATTCGTTTCGAGGCACATGCTTCGAAACGTTAACGCTTCCACACTGGAATGTAGGCGCAGCCACCCCTTCGCTCCGACGATGTTGAGTTTCGAGGGGTTATGCTACGCGGTCGGTTCCGTGACCCCCGCCTTCGAGTTGAGCGATTACGCCGCCGGGTATAGCCGAAGGTAGGGAGGGTGCGGTATGAGGTGCGTACATGAAACGGAATGCGGTTATCCATAGTGGTGTAACATACACTCGAGGAGCTCCCTGAGTACTTAAGCTTCATGCCTGGTTCAGCTGATCTATGGAGGCTGACTCATGGTTTCGTGCTGACAAATCACGAGTGTGCAAAAACGGGTTTCTTCCTCTTATTCCTCGGCTCTTGTTACTTGCCGTTCACTCCGAAGCCACTGGGTTCTTGGCTCTTGTTCGACAGACTACGAGTTGATCAGGGACCAGTTTGGTATAGCATTGGCACTCACGCCTTCCCCAAGCACTGCTGCCATGACCGACAGACGCGCAAAGCTGTGTCCTCCTGCATGACGTGTATTCCCGCCAAGCGAGGACTAGCCAGTGGACCGGTAATGCGGCTGAGTCGAAGTGTAGCAGCCGGCGGAGAGGTCGGAGCCTTTTCTGCGGGAGGATGCCAAGATTGCGAGACACTGCAAAGTAATAAGAGGAACGATCGTAGCCGTATAAGAAGGACGTCCGCGGCAATTTGATCCAGTTCATACATCTGATCCATACCCATCCACATTCAACGTCTACTCTCAAGAGCAGATCAAATCACAATCATGTCATCAACGACCGACGAACCCCAACCCCAAACCCGCCCCACAACCCGCACCCGCTCCTCAACCCAAGGCTCCTCCTCCCAAAAACGCTTCGCCTCAGCAATCGCAACCCTAACAACCCCCATGAACGAAGAAGAACCCTTCGAGAACTTCCAAACAACATCACCGCCCACCTCCCCATCCCTCCGTGGTCCCAAAGACCCGAATATCCGGGATCCGGATAGGAGTAATCCGTATCGAGAACGGAATGAAAGACCGATGGATACGATTCGGAGGTTTGAAGCGTTGGCGAGGGGGGAGGAGTATGTGCCGGGATATGGAGGTGGGCAGCAGGGGTGGGAGAGGCCGAAGAATGTGAGGAGTCCGTATGATGTTGAGGAGATTTTTGCGAATTCTGGACGACAGAGAACGACTTCTTCGGGATCGATTCCGCAGGCTCAGCAGTATAACAACTACGAGTACTCCGGCGCGGGGCCAAGCGAGCAATCTTACGCTCCCCGCGCCCAGTACATCCCGAACTCCCCTCCGCAGTCTCCGCCTCAGACCGCAGGGAGTCCAGCGGATCCGGTGCAACCCAGGAATACGTCGTACGCAATTCAGCAACCGAAGAAGGTCGAGGAGGCGAAGAAGAAGGGGTTCATGAAGAGGTTGAGTTTCAAGAAATAGACGGGGGGTTTCAGAGGCAGGAGAATGAGGGAACGATTATGATGATGGAGACGAGATGACGAGATGAAGGAAATGACGTCTTTCTGGGTTTTGGATTGTGTAAGGTACGAGTGCTATGATAGATGATACGAAATTGCGATGAATGAATGACGTTTATGGTTGATGTTTCCGCTTCACGATTGTAACTTGCCTTATGGATTGAATGATCCGAGACAGGAATGCATCTTACCAGTTGTCACGTTGTACATCTCTTCCTATACGGTGCATACCAGAGACGGTGAGTCAAGATCCACAATGCACGGACCGGGCGAACTGCCCAACCTGTTATCGCCCCTGAATCCCAGCCGGAAGTCCCTCCTTGTCTTTCGAACTGCAGCTGGTGGTTCTATAGTCACTACAGTCCAGATCCACCCATCTTGGACACGACCTTCCCCATCACCGAATTCATCAACCACTACATCCTTGTCCACCGCCGCTTCAACCTCCCTCCCATCGCTTCCGAACGGACTTACCAAGCACTGCACATTCCGACCAGCACATTCCCCTAGGCCTCTCGCTCGCCGTGCCGGCGCCTGGAGCGAGCGTGGGATTTGTTCATGTTGTGGGATGAGGAGCGCTGGCTTAAAACGGGCGCCGAAGAGATTTAAGTGCGAAGTGAGGGAGAGGGAGATGGTACAGATTTGGAATGGGTGGGTTGCGGTTATGTATTTTGGGGATGGGGAGGAGTGAGGAACTACGGGTGTTTTTGAGGGGGATGGACAGTGCTTCGGGTGCGACGAGACAGGATGGAAGGGTTTCAGCTAAATCTGCGCTCGTGTGATCCTTCTCACTTACCAACCGCACCAACCATACCAGAGAGTGGGAGAGGGAGAGGGATGGTAAGAAGGATGGGGCGAGGGAAAGGAGAGGGGATGAGGGGAAAGGATACGCGTCTGTTAGCAACTTGCTCGGAGACATCGCGACGCCTGACCGAATGATAACCCGAGTAGCGTGGCAACAAGGCATTTAATACTATGCCCTCAGTTCGGTTGAGGAAAAGGGTTGTGCTCTGATCAGCTACTTGTGGCATGATGTCTGAGGGGTGGGATGAGGGGTGAGATATGGAGATGAGCAGAGAGAGGAGAGGAATGGGGAGATGAAGGAAGTTTATGATGTGGGCTAGCACTTCTGGGCTATTTGACTTGCGGACGCCATAAAGCAGAGAGCCCGACGATGAACCAGATACAATCCCCACCTGCCTGTTTGCTGACCACATATATATAGCATGGCTCTCCTTTGGTAACTTGGAGTTTGTCCAGTCAACAATGAGATAACATATGGGCCTGACAACGAACTCGTACTTGACTGTCTCCGGAAGTTTGTGCACGATCGACCGTGATTTACGGATTGCTGTCCCCTTCGCCCTCAAACGAGCCCAATGGAAGGACCGGTACGCAATCCCTGACCTAGTTGCAAAGGGTTGCGGGCCCCGACGCGTTGCCTTCAATGGGCGCTGTCGGCCTTCCTTGGCCCCGCAAGACATGTAGCAGCAAGACTTCTAGCACCACCCGACCCTTGCCCATACTTGGGCCTATCGGGGTAGCGTCCGGATGTTGCCACAGAGATTGCCCTTGGGTGGGAATCCTCGAGGGGTGCGTTTGCCGCATTTTTTTGGTTGGTCAAGGGTTGGTGTCGATCCGCTTTGGACCGCTTGTCCTGGCGGAGGTTATTGGGGATGGAGACATTCAAGTGTGCAGTATACTGCTTTGTGCCTTTCGGCTTCGAGTCTCGACTTTCGACTTCGGACGTCGACTTTGCCCCTTGCACTTCAGAAAAAAGGGCTACCATCCTCTTGTTTGCTGACCAGATCGCATGGCCCTCCCTTGGTGACATGGGGTTTGTCCGTCAGCAGTATGTAATGTGAGTCGCTGGACTCGGTTCACCTCGCCATTATAGACACGCACGCCACACGCCTAACCCAAAGGTTGCCCGGTGCCGTCCGCTTTAATATTCCTGGCGGGTATACCACTTTTCGAGTGGCACTACTGTCTGTCCTTGAGCAGATCTGGTTGCATGGACCGGTCCGTTTCGAATCGGACCCCAGCGCGTCGCCTTTGTTGATCAGCGGGCGCCGCTGGCTTGTCTTGGCCGCGCAGAGATTGCCCGTAGGTGGGAACGCTCAAGGGGAGGCCCGACCTGTCTTTTTTTCCTCTTGATCAAGGGCTGGTCAGTTCAATGGAGACCCGCGGCTTCGGGTCGCCTTCTCGAAGCGTATCCAGGGACGGAACGAGGCAGAGTGGGGGTCAGGTGACAGCATCGACCTCGGCTTCTTTCGGCAGCCAAGGTCGAATCCAGCAAATTCGGTAACTTCTGCAGCTGGCTCAGTCTCCACCTTCAACTCACCTTCAACCTCAGCCGTCGTCCTTCTTTATTCATATGTAAACCCTTCCTTTGAATACTGACACTGTTCTGTAGGTCAGCGTGGAGCTTCATCAATCACTTTGGTTGGTAACTCGGTGACCCTCTCCGCTGAGCTGCATAGTCTGTAGACCTCTGGTTCAACCCAGATTAGATACGTAAGCTATGAGGTGCTGATTGACACAGATGAATGAAGTTTGGTAGAATGGCGCATCTATTCAAGAGGACAGCGGCGGGACTTCAGTCTGGCATTCCGCTCTAGCTAGGGATAACGCGTAAGATATCTAGCTATGGGATTTACTGGTTTGGCCTTTCCGCGCCTCCCCATTTCTTCCATGACGTCTAGATCGTTTACGGCCTGTCAGCTCATCAAACCCTCGGCCAAATCTTCCTCAGCGTACTCCCTTCATCCACCCTCCCCTCTGCAACCCTCTCCAAGCCCCTTTGAAACACATCCAAAAACCCGTCTACAACCTCATCTCCGCCAAAGGCTCCACTCCGCCAGGTGACCGTTACACCCAATCCTCCATCTCCAGTGCTCCCGACCACATTTACGTTCAACGCCGATCCGACAGGGTTTGCGGACTGCGCGAACCAAAGTCGCTCAACACCCGGAAGTGGATCAACTGCGCCGAGATTTGAGAGTTCAAAGGATGCGGCGAACGGCGAGGTAGAAGCCGCCTTATCAAGTAAGAACTCCTCCCAGCCAGTCAAAGGTAGATTCTCTGGATCCGGGTCAGGGATATACCCCAACATCCCTATCCCGCTGACCGCCTCCTCCCTCTCCCACGGATCTTTCAACTTGTCCTGATATCTATTCGCCAACTCCCAGAACTTGGTCGACTCATATAACCGTGTCCATGTCGTTCGTTGGGTACAGACATAGTTCCCGGTCGTGGGTGGATGTGCAAGTGAGCCACCGGCGCCACGAAGCGAGATTGGAGTTTCGGTCGTGATGTCGGGCGAGGAGGAAGCCCAGCGGAGAGAAGCAACTGCGATGGTATGTAGGATGGTGTGAATGGAAACGTTATGTTGTTTGCTGACTCGTCGGAGGGAGGTGAGGATACCCGGTGAAAAGTGGAGGGATTTGAGGTCGATCCGGCAGTGGTGTGGTTGCGCTTGTACTTGAGATGGCCATGCCTTTGATGTGGGACGAAGAAAAGAAGGGAGTTTGGGTGCGATGAGATCGCCGGCGATGACGCGTACAAGCTTTGACACTGATGGTCGTACATCGATAGTAGATTCCAGCGAGGGCGGCAAGCCCTCTGCGCCTTCGATCTCGGTATCAGAGAGCAGAAGCTTGATGGCAGTCACAGCACCCAAACCGTCCGTGACACAATGACTGAACGTAGCAGCCACGAAATGCGCTCCACCGCATTGACTCGGTTTGTAGACCCCAACCCGCCACAGCGGACCCTTCTCAACATTGAACTTTGCGCCAATCGCCATCTCTCGCGCCATGATCTCGTTCTCGGACGCCATTGACTCCTCAGAGTGTAGGACATCTTCGACTTCCACATCTCCAGGTTGGAACGACGGTTCCCTGGTCTTTGTCCCGGCAATCCGACTTCGAAGTAGCGGGAATGCGGAAAGCAACAAGTAGATCCTGCTCTTCAGGTTGTCGATCGAAGTCTGAGAAGAAACACCAGCCAAAATGACGATAATTGGTGAAAAACCCGCAGATGTCCGTGCAAGAGAGTAGCGTTCATAGTTGCCTACAACAATGGATCAGCAACCGTTCGGCGGGGAAATTGCGGGATTGCGCACCCAGACGCCGCTCGAGAGTGACCGGCTGAACCCAATTTGTTCTCAATCGTCGCTTGACAGGGCTTTGCAATGGATCCATGGTGGTATATGGTGTTCCGGTGATCTTCGAAACGTGCACGGTATACGGCGTCGCAGCTGCAGAGGGCTTCGGGGTCCGTGCGGCGCGGCAGTGCGCCTAATCTCTCGGCGCACAGGTGCAGGTGGCTGCTTACGCAAAATCAATTAAAGGGATTTGACTTATAGCATCAGGTAGGTTATATGATTCAGCATATATCAAAAGTGCAACACCATACTCTCTCGCCGTCTCTCAACCGCTCACAATGTCCAGAATAGCTAACAGTAACCATACAAACAACAAACAATGCCGAGAAAAAGATTTCACCGGTACCCTATTCCTTGATAACTCCAGGTCCCATATCCGCCGCCTTTGCCTTCCCATTGATACCCACTGCTCTGCTCGGGGCTTCCGCAGCCTTATCCACGAGATTCTGTACATTTTCTGTTCCCTCAATGACTTTGCTTAACCATGGTGTTCTCGGACTGGCCGGAGCAGCGTATCTGCTCGAGTTTTCCGCTTCCATGATTGCGATCGGCGGTGTCCGCCAAGCACACAACTTCTCCAAAGTCTCGATGATGTGCTGCTTGGTCGGTGGCTTTTCCAACTGTGCGTCGAAGAGCGAAGAATCGGTGATATCGTTTATATACGACGTCACCGCAACCAAAGGCGTGTTCGCATTCGTATTCCTCGTCGTCCGGATCATCCTCGCTGCATCATTTCCATTGATCTGAGGAAGATTGATATCACTGAAAATGATATCGAACTTAATCTTACTCATCGCCAACCGCACAAGTGTCGCGCCATCCGGCGCACCAACACAGCGGTTACACAACGTCTCGAGTTGTTTTTCCAACACCGCGCGAGAGACAGGGTTGTCCTCCGCAATCAACACATCAAGAGGTCGATACTGCGGTACACCCGGTGGCAGGACATTCGACAATCGTCGCGAATGATGTCGCCTGCGCTGAACACGCAACAATGCCGATCCACGCGCATCCTCCGTATCTGAAGACGACGGAGACGGATCAAATACCTGACTTCGCCGCTTAGACTTCTTAAAAGATTCTGGAAAAAAGGGGCGCTCAACACCTGGCGCGGGTGCACTTCCCATACTAAACGCACGAGAACGGGGACTCATACCCGAAATCGTACTCCGTCTCCTCGGTGGTGTAGGGAACGCACGTTGCGTCGGCGACGAACTTGCGGACGAGAACGACTCCGAGTTATGCTTCTTATGCTGGCGCACACTCTCGGGCTCGTTACAGAACGAAACAGACGGACGAGATTGTGTCGGTGAACTTGGCGACGACGGTACCAGGATCGCCGGTGGTACAAGTCCGCTTCCATGCCCACTGCTCGTGGTCGGAGCCGAACTGACAGGTGACGATGGACCGGACGAGAACGCGATCGGCATCGAACTCGTAGATTGCAACGACATGATCGATGGCGACCTCGGCCTATCGAGGTTGGGCACTGAGCCATGTCGAACGGCATGTCCAGCTTTATCCACCGGCACCAACTGTAAATGCTCCGACCTCAGTCGCTGAATCACGTCTTTGTTGGCACGATCCAACACAGGCAAGTTCTTGAACATGAACGACCCAAAGTTATCTTGTGCCGGCTCACTCGACCGACGATCTCGTGGCTTTCGTTCACGTACATGAGGGGGAATAGCTAGCGGCATGAGCTTCGGCTTGTAAGCACCTCCAAGCTTAGCCATAGCGAGCGCCCTTTCCTTCTCCTTGTCGGACTGTGAGGGCGACTCTTCGGACAGAACCGCTTGCTCGTCAATGTCTTGAAACTCGGTCGCGCCACGTCTGTCAAAGTACTCCGTGTCCTCTGGATTATCCGGTGTAGGCACAAACGAAGCCTCCTCATCCAACAGATGCTCCCAGTTGATCCCCTTGAAGAAAGGATGGCTTGTCACCTCGTCCGCCCCATTCGCTCCAAGTCTCTGAGTTTGATCAACACAAAGAAGTCTATTAATCAAATCCCTCGCCTGTTCCGAGATGAGATGTTCATCACCGTCCTCCTCTTCCGGCCAGATAATCCTTCTTTCAAGGATATTCTCAAAGACCTTCTCGGGCGTTTCATCGTGAAACGGCGGAACCCCAAACATGAACTCAAACAAGATACAGCCAAGAGACCACCAATCACTCATCTCATCCTGCCCAGTTCCCTTGATTGTTTCGGGCGCAAGATAATCCGGCGTACCAACAAACTTCCTCGTGCTATCATTCGGATCAAACAACGAAAGCTGCGGTGGCAGCATCATAACCGCAGCAGTTGCTGATGAAGACACAGTCATCGCGGTTGATAATGTCGGCTCAGAGCTAATCGTATGCAGCGCAGACGTGCTGAAACTACTCGACACACTCCCAACACTGTCGATCGACCCCCTCCTACTCCTTCCAGCCTGGCTATTCAGCGCCAGACCAGAAAAGCTCCGCGCGATGCTGCTATCACCTGACTCGCCGACACCACTCGTCCGCCGACTACCTGTCCCACTTCCATGTCGGTTGAGCATGAAGTACGACGGAGCATTAATCCCGTTCCCAGCATCAGGTAACATGCTCGGCGTACTCCCTGCCGAACTCGGAGAATTGTCGTCCCGATTACCAGATCCTTGACTTCCATAACTCGTCGCACGTTCTCTAATGAACAACGGCTGGGCCATGACCAGCTCTGGACTATTCCTGTCCGTGGTCTGGACATGAGCTTGAGCCCGATGCTGTCGTCCAATCAACCCCATGCGACTCAATCCGAAATCCGTCAACTTTAGATGCCCTCTCTGATCAATAAGGAAGTTGTCCGGCTTCAAGTCACGATGTACAATACCGTGTTCATGGAGGTACTTCACCCCCAACACAATTTCCGCCATATACTTCTTCGCCCAATCCTCACTCAACCCACCAAGGATCTTAATCAACGCCGCACAATCCCCACCATTGCAATACTCCATAACCAAATACAAATACTCCTTCGTCTGAAACGTAAACCACAACTTCGCAACGAACGGATTTTCACCCTGCGCCATCAAGATTGCACGTTCAGCACGTACATTCGTAACCTGATTCTTCGCAATCATATCTGCCTTTTTGAGTATCTTGATAGCGAAATATTCTCCAGTCGTCTTTTTCTTCGCAAGATACACACTCCCAAACGCACCCTTCGAGATCGGCTTGATGATATCGAAATCCTTGATACTGGGCGGTGTAGCACGTGTAGGCGGTGTCAGACTCGCAACCCGGGGGGACGGAGGCGGCATGAACCTCCCATAATTCCCGAACCCGATACTCCCACTCCCCTCACTGCCAACACTAACTTGCCTTCGATGCCCCGCAAACCCCGTCGAACTCCCAAAACTCGAACTCAATCCCTCGGTCATCGCAGTGCTGGGATCAGCGGGTATACTCAGCTTATAAACCTGCTGCTGCTTCAACGGACTCGACATGAACCTCGACGGACTCGGCTGTCGTCTCGGACTGCCGTATAAGCCGGAAAAGCGGGGATGTACAGCCCTTGGCTGACTCACCTCCGAATCACTCGCCGGACTCTCCGCATGCGGGCTCTGGCTCTGCTGACCTTGTCTCGACGACGGTCCACTTCCCCCAGGGCTGTTCGAATCCGAGTCCGCGGTGGGTATATCCATATACGACTTCCCCGCCCCAACATTCTTATGGGAAGGGGACTGTCCCGGCGAAACACGTTCCTCAGACTCGTGCCTCACCAACTTAGGCGTAAACACCCCACTACTCACACCCCCCGTCCCCGTCCTCGTCCCCGTCCCCGTCCCAGGCCTAGTTCCAGGACTCCCAGGCTGAGATCCCCTCCTCTCATCCCCAACACCAAAACCACCTGGACTCTGCGACCGTGTCTGGGTCCACGGCTGCTTAAACACCGCCTCATTCAACACCGGCGGCACCCCCATCCCTTCCTCCTCTTCCATCATCTCATCCTCATCCTCGACATTTTCGAGTTCCCCCTCACTCCCAGCAATTGCCCTCTCAATCGCCGTATCAATAACATCCTGAACCTGCAAATACAGCTCCTGCCTAATCCTCTCCCCATACTGTATCGCATTCCTCAACCTCATGACAGCATCAACCTTCGCCCTCGCACATATCTCCACATCCTCACACAAAAGTCTCAAACCATCTCCCCCTCCTACCCCGGAGCCTGCACCATCACCGTCAGAAGACGACGATTGGAACGACATTTCCCACGGTCCACTCAGCCGATGAAATCCCAAAACTTGAGATATCCGCTTCTCACTCGCCGGACTCTGGACACGTAACTCCCACTCTCCCTGTTCATTGAATTGTGCTGCCGTCTCGCTATCTTCACGAATCGTGGGCGTAGAGATATCGAGCGCTGTATCGAGTAAATCCAACATCACCTCCAACGTCCTCAAACACTGCACAGGGCGTCTCGAACCTCCACTATGGACGGGACTACTCGCCAACGCACTCGGCCGACTCTGTCTCGGACTCCGTGGTGATGTTCCGGGCGCACTTCCCGTTCCACTACCCCAGGTTATGGGCGGCGGCGGAGGTGGGAGGATCTTTAGTCCCCGATACTCAACCTCCCTATCCCCCCCCTCCAACCGATCCATAACCCCAACCACAACCCCCCTCATATCCCTCCCCAAATCCTGCGCCCCCTGAACCTCACTCTCAGCCTTATGCACAACCAAACACAGCTCACTATGCCTTTCAAAATACCAACTCTGGATCTCCCTCTCACAGATCCGACACATCACGCTTCCGGGTGCACGGTCCCCAATTTCAGAGGGGTGGGTATCGGGGTCGGAGGCGATGTCGGTGAGGTAGCTTGCGAGGACTTCGGCGCCGACACCGAGGGTTGAGACGAGGGTTGGGTCGAGGTTGAGGGTTAGGGAGCGCGGGGTGGGAAGGGGACGGATGACCCACATCGTATCCGTCACGCCACTCGCCAACGGTGAATTAGAGCTCGCGGGTGCATGTAACAAGATGCCCTGTGCTTCCAAATCGAGGATGTGAGAAGTCGTGCAATCGTAGTCCTCATCTTGCGCAAACACACGCTCATCATCCTCATCCCCACTCCCGCCTCCACCACCAACCCTGCCTGTATGGCTACCACCAACCTCCATCAGAAACCGTATCCGATGTGAGTGTCCCCCATCCTCCAACAACCTTCCAATCCCCTCCGTAAACGCATCTCGATTCCCAACCAACAACTCTCTTATCGGCCTCCCAACAACCGTACTCGGATCACTCCCCAGCACATCCTGCCACGTCGGTGAGACCCAGCGTAGCATCCCTGACAACGTCAATTCGATGACGACATTTTGTGATTGGGCTTGTTCGGCTGCTTCGCGGAGGTCGAGGGTTTCGGCTGCGGAGGGAGGTGGGAGTTCGAGGTTGAGGAGGTCTAGAGAGTGAGAGGATGAAGAAGGAGGTGGGGAGGGGGTTGTGGAGATGGGAATTCCCGTGCGGAGGGGGGAGGAGTTGTACCCGTGGGGGGAGAGGTACTCCGTGGCCATTTGGTGATGCTCCTTATTCGATTTGTCGAGGCCAAGTTGAACGGTTTGACGGTGGTGTGTATGGTTCTGTAGAGAATGTGTGTAGGGTATCTCAGTCTTTCTGGTTGCTGGTGTTATATGAAGGTCTCTCCTGATATTCCACGTGAATCCAGCAAGTTATGGACGGATCACACCGTACGCGTGTCTCTGACAGGAGAAAGTCGCAGAGAAATTGCTGGCATGCACTGTCTCTCGCTTTTCAAGTCAATCTCGTCAATTCGTCTCGGTTGAATGTGCCAAGTTGCACAGCTGCACAGCTGCACAGCCCCGTATGGTAGGGATGTTCGTTGCGCTCGGTGCAGCAGGCGTTGCAGTTGGTGTTTCCTAACGCACCCTGGCTTCCTGTCGGAGAGTCGATAAGCGTACGGCCCGAACACAGGGCAAACAAGCAGCTGAAACGGTCCGCAAATCGTCTTCTTCTTCTTCTTCGAAACGTCCCTCGGAGTGTTCGGTTGAGCAGCTGACGGAGGTGGATGATCCTAGCCCCGACCCAGCCAAGCTTCGTCTGCAACACGCGTCTCCCGTACGCAGCTCCGCCTCGGCAACAAAAATACCGTCAAGTCCCCCCTTCCTTTCTCGCCGATGGCTTCAACGACCGAGGCCATCCACCCGCCAACAGCCCCCGTAATCTTCCAATGCGCCTCCTGCCGTACAATCATCGGCGACTCCTACGCTCACATCACCTCCCACATCGACCTCAACACCTTTACCCTCTCCTCCGCACCCAACATCACCATCCGCGAACCAATCCTGTTGTCAACAGACGATGAGAGCGCGGATAAGGGATGTACGTACTCAGAGCTGGCGTGTGCAGGGTGTGAAGCGACACTCGGAAAGATGTATCGCACGACATTGAGGACATTGGATGAGATCCGGGATATGTACACGATTTCGTTACCGGCTGCGACACTCTACGAAGTCGGAACGACAAACTCGAACGTGGACATACCACAAGGCGCGTCCGGGACGTATTTACTCGACAAATTGACGAAACTCCAATCATTGGTCGTCGCACTGCACGAACGTCTCGAATCACTCGAATCACAACCCCCATCCCTCCACCAAAATGGGAATCACGACCCACAACACCTCCTACCACCCGCACAAGTCACCGAATCAACAACCATGCCCGCACCAACCCGCCCAATCCCCCGACACGCACCCATAAACGGCTTCCACCCCAATCCAGAAGCGGACGAGTTCGATGCCCAAGGCCGCTCGAAACGGCGAAGAACACTGGTGCAGTATCCAGCCGACCAGCCAACCCCCGCAGACCTCGAGTTACCACCCCTCCAATACACTGAACACCATCCACAGCACTACCTTCACCCAGATCACGCAGTAGAAGGAGATACGCGAATGGAGCACGGAAGAGAAGACTACTACGCCAACCCCCCTCACCGCCCTCAACCCCTCCCACCGCACCAACAACACCAACCACACCCACAATCCCCACCCCGCGAAATCCGCCGCGGACCGGGTCGACCGCGGAAATCTGAGGCGGCGAGAGTGGTTCCGGGGACACCGAGAGGAACAGGGAGGGGACCGGGGAGGCCGAGGGGGAGTACGTTGCAGAGACGGCAGATGGGGTTATAGGAGGTTTGATCGGAAGGTGTTTAGCGTTGTTTGATGGCGTTTTCTTCAATGACACGGTAGATTTCGAAATGCCATTTCATAAGGTGCAGAGACGAATCAGAGTGGATGTTGTGGTCCAGAAAAAAGGGCATTCCTAGGTAAAAAGTCAAATGGTATATGGAGATTCCTACGACTCCTTATTATCAATCATTTCCCTATCTATCCCCATCAACCCCTCACAGAGACTTGTTCATAAACCTCTTCTTCGAAAATGCCATCCACCACTTACTCGGCGCACCCCCCTCCCCCCCCTCATAAACCTTCAAAATCAACCTCTGCCCCAACTCCTGCCTAAACTGCCCCAAATACCCCTTCAACAACTCTCCCTCGCTCCTCCCCGCCGGTGGAGCAAACATCCCATTCATCGGGAACCCAGGCTCACCGGGAATCGTAAACTGCTCCAACGCCAACGAGTTTAGAGATTTAACGGCTTCGGATTGGGTGGGCGGGGTACGGGAGGAGAGACGTTGGAGGCAGTCGGAGATGAAGAGAATGCCGTAGATGAGGGTGCGGTCTGCTGGGCCGCGGATTTCGAAGTTACGGAAGAAACAGTTTGCGCGGAAGAGTTCGATGCATTCGTCGATGATGTCGGGGTCTTGTGGGTTGCTCACTGTGAACATAAAGAGATTAGCTTCTGAGATGAGGAAGAGAGAGATTGAGACCAGGAAGGTGGCGTACGTGGGTATGCTGGACCCTTGAAGCGGGTCTTGAGGGGAAGGAGGGCGAAGTTCCCAACGGTGCGAGTGTCATGGAAGTCCAAGAAGGATGAATGATAGGCCTGAAGGTCAATTCGTCAGCACTGACAGGGGGATCGAGGGAATGGACGGCATACAGGCATGATTGACGGTGTTTTGGGTTTGGAGGTGTTGTACGGCTACGCGCTCGGTACATGCACGTCAGCGTCACGGGGGGCAGGATGAGGCACAGCACTGGGGAAGCAGACCGGCAGAGAGAGCAGGACAGACGTCGAAGAAGTCTTCAGAATATCGTACTTGAAAAGGCCTACAAGTACTTTCCACCCTCAAACATCCCCCCCAACCCCCTCGCCTTCTCAACCAACTGATCCCTCATCTTCCCCGTAACCTTCCTTCCAACAACATCTCTCTCCCGATCAAACCCCCTCTTACTCGGATCATCCTTTTCCTCTTCTTCCTTTTCCTTCTGCTGTTCCTTATGCTGCTCCATCAGACTCGGACCTCGAGCAGACCGTACACGTTCCGCGATATCCTCATCCCTCTCCCTCTTCTCTCTTTCCTCCCTCGTTTCCTCCTTGGTAACTTGTGTAGCATGTCCCTGTAGCGTCGGAGCTCGCACACCCATAACCTCCTCCTCCAACCTCCGTGC
Organism: Saitoella complicata NRRL Y-17804; assembly: GCF_001661265.1. NCBI lineage: Eukaryota > Fungi > Ascomycota > Saitoellomycetes > Saitoellales > Saitoellaceae > Saitoella > Saitoella complicata. Next base: position 123,162 of record NW_017567013.1, on the reverse strand, counting down.
CCGCTCCTGTGGCGTCTCCGTCCAAACCCTCGAATCAACATCCCCACCACTACTCGCCGCATCTTTCCCACTCTTCCCGGTATTGAACGTCCTAGCCCTAACCTTTCTCGCATCCGCACTGGTGGCCCAGTCAGCTTGGGTGGGCGGCGCGAGCATCCAGTCGTCGCGTTTGGGTTTGCCGTCTGAGTCCGTGGCAGCAGCACCGGGGACTGCGGCGGTGCCGGCGCGGAGGGCGAACTGACGTTCGATGTCCCTTTCGTTCACTGGACCAGTAGGTAGCATTGGTCCAACGTCATCGTCGCTGTCTTCATGTTCTTGTGGTGGAGGGGGGGCAGGACCCAGAACTCGTGCCCTCTTAGCTTCCCGCTCAGCTTCCTCTTTCGCAGCAGCCTCTCGCGCAGCTTTCTCTGCGCGTGCTTTCCGCTTGGCCTCTCGTGCAGCGAGAAGATGTGGAGGCAGCTCCGGCCCTGCCCTGTCTGGCTTCGTCACGGGTACAACTGATGCTGGGGAAGGCGCTTTCGGCGGTGATTGCGCTTGATCCTGAACGACCTCAGAGCTCTCTTGTGGTTCATGTGTAGGCGTACGCTTCCTTTTGAGGAATTCTTCGGGTACTGAAGGGCCGATCATGTTGTCTGGACGGTTCGTGGTGTTTGGATCGTGCATGAGGTAGATGTCGGTCCCGAAATAAAGTTGCGTCGAGGTGCAGCTGGTATGAGTGAAGACGAGTGTTTAAACTGAGTGATAGATGGTTTCCATCTTATGGCTAACACATTATGATAATCGATGGGCCTCACGACGAACTCATACAGTGTACTTGACTGTCTCCGGAAGTTTGTGCACGATCGACCGTGATTTACGGATTGCTGTCCCCTTCGCCCTCAAACGAGCCCAATGGAAGGACCGGTACGCAATCCCTGACCTAGTTGCAAAGGGTTGCGGGCCCCGACGCGTTGCCTTCAATGGGCGCTGTCGGCCTTCCTTGGCCCCGCAAGACATGTAGCAGCAAGACTTCTAGCACCACCCGACCCTTGCCCATACTTGGGCCTATCGGGGTAGCGTCCGGATGTTGCCACAGAGATTGCCCTTGGGTGGGAATCCTCAAGGGGTGCCCTGGCCGCAACTTTTTTCCTCTTGTTTGCTGACGAGATCGCATGGCCCTCCCTTGGTGACATGGGGTTTGTCCGTCAGCAGTATGTAATGTGAGTCGCTGGACTCGGTTCACCTCGCCATTATAGACACGCACGCCACACGCCTAACCCAAAGGTTGCCCGGTGCCGTCCGCTTTAATATTCCTGGCGGGTATACCACTTTTCGAGTGGCACTACTGTCTGTCCTTGAGCAGATCTGGTTGCATGGACCGGTCCGTTTCGAATCGGACCCCAGCGCGTCGCCTTTGTTGATCAGCGGGCGCCGCTGGCTTGTCTTGGCCGCGCAGAGATTGCCCGTAGGTGGGAACGCTCAAGGGGAGGCCCGACCTGTCTTTTTTTCCTCTTGATCAAGGGCTGGTCAGTTCAATGGAGACCCGCGGCTTCGGGTCGCCTTCTCGAAGCGTATCCAGGGACGGAACGAGGCAGAGTGGGGGTCAGGTGACAGCATCGACCTCGGCTTCTTTCGGCAGCCAAGGTCGAATCCAGCAAATTCGGTAAACCCGCCTGTTTCATTTACATCAACTCCAGCAGATCATTTGCTTCGGCTTAAGTCATGTCCGTGAGGAATCCGGGACCACCTGCATCGCGTCGGTGCCACCACTCACGTTCTAACAAATTCTTTCATTTGTTGTGGGTGGTATGTGGTGGGTGTAGTGGGTAAGTGAAATGAATCAGATCAGTGAAATATTCGGACGGAATTCCTTCACTCGCACTATTCGAGCTAGTCGAGTTAGCGCCAAGTCATGACTGAACAATCAATCGTGCCCAATCCGGCCGGGAGCGCGCGAAAACCCGTGTGAAGTCCAAACCCGGATCCGACGAGAGAGCGGAGAGCGACTGTTAGCAAGAGTAAGGATCATTTCCGCCAGAGGATAGGACACTCTCACCTTTTTTCTTTTTCGGCAACGACGAACGGCGCTGTCTTCCTTCAGTGCTCGTATACCTTCGACACGAGGCCCATTTCGCGCGCGTAAGTTCATCGGTAATTTTCCCAGGCTCTGACGGCCTCCAACGCCGATCGAACTACTTTTCATGTTCAATGTCATTGCTGTTTTGGAATTCTGTTTTATGTACGTGGACCTTCTTGTCGTACTTTGGTCGTGTAGGTGACGAGTTACGTGCACAGCGAAGGGAGCTGCAAGATCATGCAAACCCTGCATCGCCCGCAATACGGTACGCCGCGACCGGTCGCGATAAAGCCGCAGCACGGTCAACGTTACCGTAACTGGTATCAGCTGCAGCGGGTACGTACTGCAGCAGCTTCCTTGCTGAGCCTAATATCAGACATGATCAACCATGTCAGCCAACTTGAGCAGACCACCCTACCCTGCGCGGCACACCAACTGCTTGATCAGGCAGTGGATGCGTCGCCAAGAATGCCTCTCCTTTGACACAGATCACATCACCTCGGCCTCTTCGGTAGCGGTCAGCCAACACATCTGATGTCGCTGCGTTCTCGGAAGGGATTCCCAGGATACCAGCCTTCCACCAACGGTTCCGGATATTCCGCCAAGGCGCAAGAGCGCAGTCTGCTGCGCGGTTCAGCAAACTTTCCTGCCAAGAACGTTCCATTTGCCGGGTTAAATGGGTTCGGGTGTTCGATTTCCAGACACGGTGCGGCGGAGGCTGGTCCGTGCGCGCGCGGTGTTGGCCGCACTGGGAGTACGCGCGCTCGCGACCCCGATTCAGAAAGGCAACCCACCAACCCCTCCCGAGAATCGATTGCAATTGGAATTATTGCCGAGACTTTGTGTCCAGCGTGGATAAAAAGGTAGCCATGGGATCGCCACCGTTTGCCCTCCAGACGACGACGGACGGCGATTTATACGAGAGCGCGACACCCTAGGATCTTTGATCCGGTTACATTCATTTGAAGCGGACCATCTATACACTCTTTTATCGACGATACTTTACTTATCTCGATATTCTACGCTCTTTTACGATCAATACGCTCGTTTTACCTGATTGCGCGATGCTCATCCACATTCTCTTCGCACTCCTCGCCATCCTCGGCAGTGCCATCGCCTTTGACCAATCCGCCAACACCAATCTCGCCGTCTACTGGGGTCAAAACTCCGCCGGTGGGTCCAGCACTCAATCCTCTCTCGCGACATACTGCCAAGACTCTATTGTCGACGTTATCCCCCTTGCGTTCCTTACGACCTTCAACATCGGTGGTGATCCTACCCTCAACTTCGCTTCGGCATGCGAAGGGACGTATTTTGATGATTCTACCACTCTTCTCAATTGCGGTCAGATCGCGGAGGATATCCAAACATGTCAAAACAGCGGCAAGAAGATTCTCTTGTCTCTCGGTGGTGCATCCGGTTCGTACGGTTTCACCTCGGATTCTCAAGCTGAGGAGTTCGCTGTCGAGATGTGGGGTATGTTTGGTGGTAACACTTCATCTGGCTTGGATCGTCCTTTTGGAGACTCTATCATTGATGGGTTTGACCTTGATATCGAAGGTGGATCGATAACTGGTTATTCCGCTTTCGTTACGAAGATGCGTGAGCTCTACGCTACGGATACCTCCAAGGACTACTATATCTCTGGTGCTCCGCAATGTCCTATGCCGGATGCGTACCTCAACGCTGCCTTGACGACGTCCTACTTTGACATGATCTTCGTGCAGGTATGACATGGTCTGATCTTAGAATCTCGCCCCTTGTGGCTAACATCTGGTACAGTTCTACAACAACTATTGCGGTGTCAACTACTATTCCACTTCCAACTTCAACTTCGGCGACTGGGACACTTTCGCAAAAGAATCCTCCTACAACACCGACGCAAAGGTTTACCTCGGAGTCCCCGCCGCCTCCTCTGCCGCTTCCTACGGTTATGTGGACGCTGACACCCTCGGCACCATCATCCAGGAGTTGCAGAGTGCGTATTCGAGCTTCGGTGGTGTTATGATGTGGGATATGTCCCAGGCGTACGCGAATGAGGATTCGAGTGGTGTGAATTATGCGGAGTTGGCGAAGGAGTATTTGCTTGGTACGCTTGCTGCGTCGACGACATCTACTTCCTCATCGACTACGAGGACTAGCACTTCTGCCTCCACCTCCACCTCCACTACCCCCACCGCTGGAATCACCACTACCACCACCACCCCTGCTGCCAGGTTCGGCGCTGGTACCACATCCTCCTCCTCTGCCACGACAACTCCCTCCTCAACCTCCACCGCGTCTTACACAACCGCAAGCTCAACCGTAACATCAGCCGCAACCGGTATAACGTCCGCCGACGGTTCCTGTGGTCCCAGTTCCTCGGGCGGGTATGTCTGCGAAAGCGGTCTCTGTTGTTCGCAGTGGGGATACTGTGGGATATCGGACTCGCACTGTGGGACTGGGTGTCAGAATGGGTATGGAGCTTGTTTGGCGGTTGATTCGTCGAGCTCCTCTTCGTCATCTTCTTCTTCGACTTCCTCCAGTTCGACTTCGTCGTCAACCGCAAGCACCAGCACAACTACGGTCCGTGCTACTTCATCTTCTTCCTCTTCGTCTTCAACGTCGACCTCTTCGGCCGACCCGACTACATCCTCTTCCACCACTGTGAGGCCTGCGACTTCCTCCTCTACCACTCACACCACAAGTGCAACGACTTCTAAGGCCTTCACTACATCGTCGAAGTCTTCTACCGCCACCAGTAAGGCGTCGACCACCACCATGAAGGCGGCCACAAGCACGTCGAAGGCCATCACTACGACGTCCAAGGCTGCCACTACGACGTCCAAGGCCATCACTACGACGTCCAAGGCTGCCACTACGACGTCCAAGGCTGCCACTACTACGACCAACGCCGCGACGACCACTTCCAGGGCATCTACTACATCGAGGGCTATATCTTCAACTACGAAAATGTCTAGCACGACCACTGCGAAGGCTTCGACGACTTCAAAGGCTGTCACTACCAGCGCTGGCGCGACCAAGGCGACAAATACGAAGTCGTCGACTACCACCTCTAAGGCTTCCACTACGAGCTCTAAGGCTGCGACGACTATTTCGAAGGCTGCCTCTACCTCTCAAACTTCCGCAAAGACGTCGTCCACTTCCATGGCCTCTACGAGCACGACCAAGCCTGCCACCACGACTTCCAAGTCTATCACCACCACTGCTAAAACCTCTACAACGACATCAAAAGCAGCGACTACCAGCGTTTTGACCAGCTCTACAAAGGCTACTACAACTTCCTCCTCATCCTCATCTACGTCTTCCAGCGCTGCCGCAACTTTCTCCACCACCATCTCCCCTGACGGAACCTGTGGGCTTTCCTCTTCCGGTGGCTACACCTGCCCTTCTGAATACTGCTGCTCTCAGTGGGGTTACTGCGGTAGCTCTGATACGTTCTGTGGCGTTGGGTGTCAGGAGGGTTACGGTAAGTGTTTGAGTCCGAGTACGACTACGATGACCAGCTCTTCTACGACGTTGGCGACCGTGACTATGAGTTCCAGCAGTACCACCGCTGGCCCTGGTACGACTATGACGACGTCTAGCGAGAGTACCAGCCCTACTTCTATGGCGACCGCGGCAGCCACGCCCTCGGCGAACTTCCTCAGCAAATCCTCTTTCTCCTCCAGCTTCACCTGTCCCGTTAGCGGCAACTCCTGTATCAGCGGCACCTACCAATGCGACGGCTACAACTTCGGTATCTGTGATAACGGTGTGTGGGTAGTGGAGTCTTGCACCTCCGGAACCGCATGCAAGTCTAGCGGAAACAACGTGTGGTGTGATTTCACTTCTGGGGAGGTTACGTCTTGTAGTGGGTCGAGTGTGACGAAGAGGGATGTCATTCCTGCGGCTGGTTCCGCGAGGAGGAGGGGCGTGCTTGTTGCGAGTAGTTAGATACCGATAGTTCCAGTTGTCATCATTTACAATTTGCTTTGGGTTATATAGGTTACGGGGACTTACACCACAGACTTTAGTAGATCTTATGAAATATGGAGACATTCAAGTGTACAGTATACATCTTCGCGACTCTTAGCCCTCGATCTCCCGGCTCACGCGGTCTTACGACTGGGCCCGTTCATCATCCTCCTCACCATGCACCAGCTGTCGCGCTAGTTCTTGGCGACGAAGTACTGATGAGAAGGGAATGACAGAGGGTTAGGATGGGTATGGAGATGACGTATTTTAAGGTTTGGGATTATTCGGTTGACGGGCGTTATGACTTTTCACTGGGCTTGATACATAAGTTGGAATGAATGAGACGATTAGGACATCACCGTGTCCCATCCTCTGCTCCTGAGCAGGTCGTGAGTCCAAAACCTTCAACCCTTACCCCAACCCGCAGCCCGCAACCGGCATCCAAACCCGGCAGCTGCGGTTACTCTATACATCTACCCGTTCGATGATAGTGACTCCCGGGATCGAGGACCTTCTCTCGCGTAAGACGATGGTATCAGCTCGCCTTCCCTCACACTCCTCCTTGACCACCTCTCTACCCACACCACCATCCACGCCGTCCACAGCCTTTACCTTCACACCCTCCCCACTCCCGCTCCGCCTCCCCCTCTCCTCCACAACCCACCCCCCCAACTCCATCCACAACCCCTCCTTCATCTCCATCGAATACCCCGCAACCCTCCCACTCGTACTCGGAACAACAAACACCCTCGCTCCCCTCCATCCGTCCTCACCTGCACCCATACGTGTCGTGTCGGGCTGCCATCCGAACGTGAAAGTTTTGGGAAGGGGTTTGTTGGTGTGGTGACGGTGGATTGCTTCCCATACGCCTTTTCCGACGATACAGACTGCCTGAGGTTTGGAAGTTGCGATTTTCGCTTCGAGGGATGGAACACTTGCGACCAACTCCGCTTTGCTTAGCTCACTCGCTTCCGCAGTCGGCCTCCTCACCAAATTCGTGATACCGACGCTGTAGTCAGCCGGAAGCCGCTGGTCATCCTTGAATCCGATATGTGCGTCAACAACCCCACTCTTCCGCATTAACTTCCAGTAAAGATTGGTTGGGCCAGCGAATGCGTGTTGAGCCTTCGCCGTTGCGACGCCGGGGTTTAGGCCGATGAAGATGCAGATGAGGTTGGGGGCGAGGGAGTCGGGGATGGAGGGGGGGAGGTGGGAGTAGAGGGAGGGAGCGGCGTAGGGGCGTGGTGGTTTCCTTTTGGGCTTGCCGGAGGGGGTGAGGCCGTGGGATGCTGAAGGGGGTTTAGTGGAGTTGAAAGTTTGGGGGAGGGTGGAGGAGGTTGAGGCCGTGCGTACGAGAGGTGGCAGCAGGCCGTTGGCTGGTGTCGAGACTTCTTCGACGTCGAGGTCGGAAGGAACTGGTGATGACGGAACAACATCAGGAGTACCCTCATACTCCAATTCCTCGGCAGCGCACCCTCTCCGGCTTCGCTTGCGTGATGTCATCCGGCCCGCCGGCACTGGATCCTCCCCGTCACCCTCGCACGCATGCTCGCCCTCGTCGTAGCTCACGACCTTACTCCGCGTACGCTTTGGTCTCTTTGCGACGGCCATTTCGGACAGCATGCGTTCGGCCAAGAGCTGCGGCCGTCGGGGGCAATGCTGAATCAACGTTGGCGCTCGAGCTCCGAATCGCAGCACGGAAACACCACTGACACGGAAACACAATCGTGCCCTCCCAAAGTAAATGACTTCATAAACCTCTTTTTATATGTCCTTCTACCATAATGATGATCCCTTCAATCCGGTCCTTAACGACGTCGATGGCGCTGTCCGTGCACGCGCCATGGGGTAACCTTATATTTCCGATTCTGATCCAGAACTCCATGTCTCCTTCACCGGCCCGCGGACGCCTAACCACCATCCCCCTCCAACCCGCTCCTTTACTGTAGGAGTCGACTCGATCAAGGATGAACACCGTCATAGCCCTCATCAAGCTCTCCCGAGCCCAATTCACCATCGAACCTGTCGTCCGTGCGACGGTCGGTGCGTTCGCTTACGCCTACGACCATGATACAAGCGTTGATCCACGACGATGGGCGTTGGCTTGTGCGATCATCTTTTTGACGAATGTTGCGATTAACTATTATAATGACTACAACGATTACGAGGGTGACAAGGTTCGTCTCCACCCTCCACTCCCCCCAACATTTGGACATAGAAAGTGTTGACATATTGGCACAGGCAAACGCAACCCGCTCAACCAAAACCTCAACCGGCGGCTCAAACATCCTCGTAGCAGGCCTCCTCCCCCGCTGGACAGCCCTAGCAGCCTCACTCCTTATCTCCCTCCTCATCCTCACCGTCATCCTCCTCGACCGGCACCTCCACCCCTCCTCCACCCCCTTCTGCGGTGCCAACATATTCTGGGGCTGTGTCTTCATGGGTCTCTCATCCCAATATAACGCAGGTCTTCGATTGAGCTATACGCCATTTTGCGAGGTATTGACGGTTGGGACGTTGAGTGTTGGGAGTTGGTTGTTTGGGTATAATGCCCAGGATCCGGCGGGTGGGTTCGTGGTGCCCGTGGGGGGCGGGGTTGGCGGGGGTGTGTTTTTGTTGGATGCGGTGCTGCAGATGTCGAGGATTATGGTGATGCAAGTCGTCGACACGGATGCTGATCGGTTCGTTGGGAAGATCACACTCACTGTGCATCTCGGCCCCCGACGTGTGGCGGAAGTGTACCTCTACCTCCAGTACGCCATACTCATCCTCGCTGCCTTTCTCGCGTGTACCAGCACCGGTATCTCCATGGCCAGCTCCTCACCCGTCGCGCACGCGATGGTCGGAGTCTTCGCAGCCGTCGTGCTTCCACGTACATTCGTCGTCGCGAAGAAGTTGAGGAGGTTAGGCGAGGGTGTGAAGGTTGCGGCGGAGGACTGTCCGTTTGAGGTTAGTAGGATTATGATTGAGGTTAATTTGGCGTGTTTGGCGGTTTTGGGGGCGGCGAGGGGGATGGGGATGTGGGGGCAGTGAGCGGTGCTGAGTGGAGCGTGAGGGTCTAGGGGGAGTGTGGAGGTATAGATAAAGTTGGAGCAAAAGGTCATAGTAAGATACCGCGAGGGGTCGAAGAGGAAGTGGTTGCATTCTATACTTCTTGGTATGCATTCTAGCGATATATGCATGTTTCTTCTACTGTATGTCACCCTCTTCCGTGCCCAACAGCTTCCTGGCCACACCGTACATCGGAGGGGACATTTGACGGGATGCTCGACTTTCCCCCACGTGAAGCTTATTGCCGCCACGCCTTCTGAATGATACACAGTAGCTGTGGAAGAAGCGGGCTGGCTTGCGAACTTCAGGTCTCTGCATGGTCGGCCCAAAGCTCGAATGTAGGACGCATCCACCAACCTTCTCCAAGGAAGTTCAACGCTGCGGGTTGCTTGGCATGCCGCCAAAAGGGCGCACCACGAACCTTTTCTTCTCTGATCATCATTGCCACCTTCAACCTCAATCCTCAACAATCTCATACGCCACCCGAACCCACAAACTACACCCCGCACACCCAACAACATCCCTCCCCTCTTCCAAATCCTCCTCCGTAATCGTGTACCCCTGCCCATCATCCTCTCCACACCGGCACACATAGAACCACGACCCAGTCTCCTCGTTGTATGTCATATCATCCAGATCGATTACGGCATGGTATTTGGGTGTGCCACCGCTGCCGGTGGGGTTGTTGGCGGAGAGCAAGGATTCGTCGTATTCGGAGCGGAGGGAGGAGGAAGAGAGCGTTTCGTAGGCGGTGATGACTTGGTCGATCGTTACGCCGTCGTCTTCGGGGGCTGAGGCGAGGGATTTCTTGTCAGGGTGTGCGCGGAGGAGGGCGGCGTGGTATGCTTGTTTGATCGTGGCTGCACTCAGAGGTTCATCGTGAGGTGGCTGTGGGAGTCTCAAAACAACATAATGATTTGTCAGGCCTTTTGACCGTAATCGGGGAGCTGGGGTCATGTTTGGGTTGTACTGTTCTGGTGGGGAGGAAAAATGCGGTCACGGTGACAACCCAAGAAAACGCGAAAGTGAATTGCGACAAAGACGGACAATAAGGTAGCTGGTCTATCTGGGCGAAATTAATACTATCACCTTTTGCGAGTTGAAAATTACGCTTTGTTGGTATACCACATCACGTCGCGAGGATGTTCTACGACTTGAATGTACCATGGCCGGTCAATGACCCGAAGCTCATCCCTATCCTGGATCACCGTAAGTCCTTGTTGCATCGCGATCTGTTCGTTCATTAACATATACATATAGTTGGCTACAACGTCATCGCGCTCAACTATACACACAACGGCAAAATCCCAGGTGCCTTCCCCAAAGTCATCCCCGACACCCCTTTCCCCCAAACACCAAAGCTCCGCACCATCAAGCGACTAACACTCATCCTCTCCGATGGCGCACCACCACAGACATCACAGCTTCAGGCAGCATCACAGCAATACGATCTTCTCGCGGTACGACCAACATCCGAGAAGACCTTCCAGCAAGCCTGTACGAACCTGGAAGGAGTGGATATGATCTCCCTAGATATGTCTGAAAGACTACCATACGTCTTAAAGATGTCTACATGTGGTGCAGCCGTCAGCCGTGGTTTGAAGTTCGAGATTTGCTATTCACAATCGATCCATGACCTTGCTGCACGGAGACAGTTGATCTCCAACGCGGCGGCTCTGACGCGAGCTACACGATCTCGAGGTATCATCATCTCGTCCTCTGCGGCAAGAGCCTTGGAGTTGCGCGGTCCATATGATGTGATCAACTTGGCGACAATGTGGGGATTGAGTCAGGAAATCGGTCGGGATGCTGTAGGAGAAGGTGCGCGAGCAGTATGCATGCATGCTGAGACGAGAGGCCGGACACACAAAGCAGTGTTGCGAGTGGTTGATGGCGGTGCCGTTGCGGCGACAGAGAAGAGGAAGGCGGAGGATGTTAAGGTAGCTGCTACCGGTGGTGATGGTCCTGCGAAGAACAAGAAGGCGAAGAAGGGCAACAAGGCGGCTAATTGAAACGGCGTGAGTGGACCGCTTTAAACAGACATAAAGCAGTAACGAGGGAATGCATATTGGAATTTACCCTTATTTACGTTGACATCACACGAATCCGGACGCCTGTCTCCATGCCTAAACAATTGAGGTGCTATCGATATCATTAACCATTGAGACTGATGCACAATTGATGACCCCTCATTAAAGTCCAATTATCCATATATTATAGTGTTTATCCAGTGTCACCCCCTTATATCGACTCAGGTGTATACCGGCTCCGTCCAAGCATTGAATGTCCTGCTCTTCTTCACCAGCATTTCGTCTTGCAGAAACGTCAAAGGCATGGTCACAACGTGCCCTCGCACCTTGGAGAGGTGCTTCTTCACCATGTCAACATGGATGTCCGGATCGAAGACATGACCAAGTGGACTCCTCTCCGGGTCGGGCATGTACTTGTCGTAGTCAGCCCAATTGCGCACTGCAACGCCTGTTAGTTCTCTTGCTTAAACAAGGAGCGTATTATCATACCCTTATCAGTCGGAATTGTATGGAACACCTCCTCGAACGCCTCCCTATTGATCTCGGCCCTCGTCTGCCAGTACGCCTGCGTATCCGGATCAAGCGGATCCTTCACCAAATGATCTTCCTCCGAATCGAAGTCATAGTGATTATGCTGAGGAAGAGGATGCATATTCTTATACTTCTCCTCATTCTCATGTTCCTCGTCCCTCCTTTCACGGATGACATGTTCGGGCGGAAGAAGACCGAGGTGCTCTCGCCATAGTTGACGACGGAGGGTGGTAGCGAACTTGGAGACTTGGTACTGTATGCAAGTCAATAGCGTTCCCAGAGAGAAAACAGATTGGAGTTACACACCTGCTTCCCAGCCATCCTCGAGTCAATCATCTCCCCATCCTCAATGAACACCGCAATCTCACTATCATGCGTACCCAACTGCGATCGATCATTCAAGTTCGCACTGCCAATAATGACCTTTCGATCATCTGCAATCAAGACCTGTATAGTTGAGTAAGCGAAAGTTTCCACCTTTGTCAACAACACATACCTTCGCATGCACATACAGCTCCTCCGTCACATAACTCCTCACCTGACTCCCCTCTTCCCCCTCCCACGGCTCATCCTTCATATTTATCCCACTCTGCAAAGCATCCTCCGCAATCGAACTCTTGATCTTATTCTCATGCTCCTTATCCGCATGCTTCTCGAACTCTTCACGCATAGTGCTCGCCCGCCTCATCCCAGCCTCACCCTTCTCAAACTGGATCTCGCCATCCATGACGAGCTTGTTCTCACCCTTTGCTCCATCTCCAGGCTTGGGAGGCTTATGGAGGTGAATACTGTGCAGCTTCGCTCTAATCTTGTTCGTGATACTCCGGTGTTTCAAGCCCTTGGATGTATCAACACCGACGAGACCCATGGCATTCCCGCCCGTACCACCACCAGAACCTCCTGTATTCCCTTCCATAGCCTCACTCATGACTTCATGTGCATGCGCGTGCTCAGCTTGGGCATACGAAATACCAGACGCCTCCTCCTGCTGCCTTAATGCGCCAGAAGCATTGATCCGATCGAACGAGCGAAGGTTGTAGAAGCCGATATACTTGTGCGGGTTGATTCCTTCCACTTCAAGAAGCTATAGGACTCCGGTCAGTGAACAGTCTCGAGGGAGAGTGTTGGTGCAACAATCCTACCTCCATGATGGAATGTCCATTCCCTCGATTGATCGACCGGTACTGGAAATCCATGATCGCCCTGTACACCAAGGAGGTCAACTCTGATCAGAAATTGTCAGTATGTTATTCTAGAGGAGTACCTTGTACCCTCAGCCGCATCCTGCTTCAAATCACCAGCGAATCCTGGAATCTCCTATACCTCTGTCAGCTCCACACTCAATCATTCTCAATGGCAAATCATACCGGAATCGTGATCATCATCCTAAACTCCGTTCCCTCCCTATGCGCCCTGATAATCCGATCCACAATCGCCCTTCCAACCATGTTCTCAACCGGCTTGCTCTCCGGCCCAGTCCCAACAACTATCAAACCCGAATCAGCATGCCTGGCAACAAAGCATCCGGAGCAGGGCGGGACTTACTAAAGAACTGGTTCTCCGCATACACAAAATGCTCAGCCTCCCGAATCACCCGACAATAACACTCCTGGATACTATCTTCGGTAAGCACACCGTGAGACCAGTCACTCGCGCTTCGGAGGATTTGGGCGCGGGTTTTCATGTGCGCGCCGTGTCGTTCGAAGGGGTGTTGGAAGCGTTCGGATAGACGGTGGGCTTTGTCGTTGAGAATTTTGAGGTGGGGATGTTGTTCGCCGTGCATGAAGATTTCCTGTCCGTTTGGATCGGGGCCCGGAGGCGGGAGGTCAAGGTAGGGGTAGCGTTCGTCTAGGCGGTATTTGTCGTGTTTGATGAAGTTCCATCGCTGTATAACGGTCAGTGATCTTCGATGAAACTTCGTCAGAATGGACCGATGTACACACCTCCACGAAATGTTGTGCAGCATCCAGAGCTACAGGTCCGACCTGTCAGGTTGTAAGTAAAGCTTCGAATGTAAACTCAGCCGCAGTTTGACATACCAATGAGCAATGCACATCATGCCAAGGCATCCTGGCCGCCTCGATCTTACTCAACCGATTCTCGTCCCACTTGTCAACCTCAGCAAAGTCCTATACAAAGAGATCTCATCAGCAAGGGTACGCTACAACGACTTTCCACTTGCATACCATGATCCTCGCATTATTGTAATCCTGCCCCGGCCACAAGTCCAACTCCAAATTTTCCGGGTTGACGTCAGACAACGGATGCTGCCGAAAATCCCACCTTCCGAAACACAGATCCAGACCCCCAATAAACGTTATGCTATGATCAATCACAACCAATTTCTCATGATGTGCCCAATACATGATGATATCACCGCCCGGTAATCCCCTACCCAGTGGGTTGTGGTCAGGGTGTCGTTGGACGGTGATGTTATGGTGGAGGGCTTCGAGTGCGTGTTTGGTGTGGGCGGAGGAGAGGGTCATTGCCTGTGTGACCTGTATCACAGTCAGTACATGGTCTGGACGACAAGTGAGGCAGACTGGATACCTGTTTAGAGCCTGTTAGTCATCCGAGGAAGTTGAATTTCAGCGGGGGAAGGATGGCCTACCTCTTTATAAACACTAATAAAGATCTTGACACCCCTTTCCGCCGCTCTCTTCAAGCATCGATCAATACGCCAATCCTCGTTCTTACTCGCTGGACGTCGGAGGAACTGTAACCACATTACCTATCAGCCTTATGTTTGTGCAGAAACCTTGGAAGATATGATTACCAGTTCGGGGGAGAACCACCAGTCGAGGATGTAGATGGTGTGTTCGGCACGTTCGAAGGCAAGGGAGAGGGCGAAGAAGTAATCCCTTCCTGTCGTCCTCGTCTTAGCACTTGTACCTCGGGATCGAAGGGAAAGAAGAAGAAGGAGAAGGGGCACGGACCATCGACAAACCACTTGGCATCATTATAATCCCTCGGCGGCGCGAAACTCCTGTATCCGGGTATCCGTTAATCAAATTCCTTGGCTTATAAGCTGTCCCTCGATACCTGAATCGGTTCTCATCCCGGATCTTCTCCCGCACTTCGTCTGCTTCGATTTCGGCTGGGTCATCGTGACGGTGGTTTTTCCGGGATGCGACCAATCTTGTGAGGTCGCGTCTTAGGTGGGCCGTGAAGTCATGAAGGCCCATCGTATTGTCCGTCGATTGATGGAGAGGATGGTGAGGTCTGGGTGTGGGGGTGACGGCAGCGTGGACTCAGACCATTCGGCGGTGATGTCAGCGCGTTGCCGGGTGCGCAGGGCAGGGGATGCAGTCTCGCCAAATATCGCCGCGGAGGAGTCGCTGATTCTTCGAAGTTTCTGACCCCGATGGAAGAGGTTCAGTAGATGGCTTAGAAAAGCTTGCGAAGCTACGCCTATGTCCCAAAACCTCCTCTCCTGCTGAGGACCCTACTTAGAGACAGACATCCACTCCGACTCCCGAGATATCCCAAAATCCCAAATAACGCCAAACCCAGTTCTTTCGCAAACCCTTTATCTGCCCTCACTGACATCTTCACTTACCAACCCCTCCCCTCCCCTCCATCCTCCCCAAACACCACTTCCCAATCGTCAACACACCCTTCAGCGCAACAGTCCAACTCTCCTCCTGATTAAAGGCCAACCGAATACTCCACCCTGACCCACTCCTCTTCCCTGCCTCCAGTTTCCAAATCCTATCGTTCTCTACTTCCCATGGCAGCGGGGGATCATGCCCAAGGGCCAAGCGGGCGTATTCTTCCGGCGAGGAAGGAGCCGGCCGGGGATTGGCGGTGGTGGAGGGGGAGGAAGGGTGTTTAGGCGAGGTGAGGAGGAGGTGTAGCATGATTTGCTGGATCGCGGAAAGGAGGGCGATCATCCCCGTATCGAACCGTCGAAACGTAAAGATCCGGCTAATCGCCGAATCCGAGAATAACTCCAACCGCTCCCTCTTCCCACCTTTCCCGTCCTCCGCCGTCGACCATCGGGTAACACAACTCCGCGACCCGAGCGGGTGTAACTCAACTCCCTTGAAGCCGTGCCACGTCGTGTCGGTTTCGTCGAGCAAGGCACGGTTGATCGAGTCAAACAACAACACAATCCACCCAAAGGCCGCATTGATCTCACTCCAGTCAGGTGGATCCGGATTACGCGTACCCGGTGGTAACTTCCCCAACCGTAATCCGTTGATAGTGCCGTATTGCCCATCTTTCTTGATCGTGAATAGGTCTGTCCAGATGTTCGTGCTTTCTAGGAGTTTGAGAGTTTGTTGTGCATTGGCGTGTTCGTGTTCGAGGTGAGACAATTCTGTAAGATGTTGGGTGAGGACGTCTTGGATCGCGTTGAGTTGATGAGTGAATGCAATTTCTTCTTTCCTCAGTTCCACGTCTTCGATCTCCAACCCCCTGAGTTCTTCCTCCAGCTCCGACCGCTCATCCTCTAACTCCGTCAACTCCCTCACCGCATCCTCATGCTCCCTCCGAATTCTCTCTACCTCTTTCCCCTTCTCTCTCTCCTTCTCGGCATCTCCATAACCTTGTTCCGCTTTGAGTTGTTTAAGGAAGGATATGTATGCGTCACGCTCCCTTCCAGCTTCCGTGAGCTGCCGATCCATCGCTTCCAGAAGGAGATCAGCGCAGTCCGCGCATAGTGGGTGGTCGATATCGGTTCGAGCAGAGACGATTGCGAAGAGCTTATTCGAGATGGAGATTTGGTGAGACAGGGTTCCTCTGTCCACCTCTTTCGCTCTCGTCGAGTTGGAGTCGGGTGTTTGAGGGGAGGGAGACGAGTGTAGAAGAGGGGGTGTAAATTGGCTTTGGGTCAACATGACATACGACTCCCCTGGATGCACAAGACTCCTCTTCACTCCCTGCCCTATGCCCCCTCCGCCTGCCTCTCTCATAGCCTGCTCATACAGTGCCCGTCTTTCCTCATCGATACGAAGCTGCGAGGAGGATGTGGATTGGGTCTTGTTGGCGGCGGAGGTGAGGAGGTCGTAGGTTGAGGGGGAGGGGTCGGAGAGGGAGTCGTGGATTATGATGGGGTGTTTGCAGCGTTGGCATTTCTGTGACATCTTGAACAGTCTATCGAACTTGCTGTGATGTAAGTCCTACGGAGGAGATTACCCTGAGCAGGAGTTTCCAATGACAACGTCACCCCCGTCCGCAGGAACCCGCGAAGGGTATGGTTGTGTATACACAATCTAGCTACGAATAGTAGGCGGGATATAGAAGCGTATAATCTCATGCATTTCATGTACAAAAGGGCTTTCAAGACGTGCCAAAGTTCAAGCGATCTCCCTGCTCGGAAGACCCTTCCGAGCGCAGGCCCTGCACAACGCTCCAACCTTAACTTACCTCCCCACCCATTTCCCCATAAGACCAGACACCAAGCCCGGACGGACTCTTTGCCATTATGCGACTCGTCCGTCCGTCCAGACCGACTCGTTTTCCTGATAGGACGTCATGACCCAGGGCATACAAGGGTACCCCCGACCGCTACATGAACCGGGGCCTTCGATGATATTAAGGCACTTACGCCGGGCCGCGATGGCTGCAATTACGAGCAAGGCCTGGCTTATATATAGGTGAAGCTAAGGCTGGATCTGTGTCGCAGCTTAAACGTCCGCGAAGAGAATTGCGATTGCGAGGAACAGTGCGACTGAGAATGCCTGATCATCCGTTTCGCTTTGTCGGAAAACTGATGAGTGCGCCGCATACAGCTGTAGCTATGTCGGGGAAAGACTCTGGAGCACTTCGGGAGTCGCGGTCGGAGAGTGGGTTGGAACGACAGGCACTACAAGAAGGGCACGACCAGGAAAATGAGGAGAGGTCGCGGTCATGCCCGTCTTCGGTGAGGAGGGAGTCTCAATCGCACCCTTTCTCCTACCGCCCGCTGCAATCCGATCAGCCCGATCAGCCTCGGCAAGAGTCAGAACAGCAGAAGAATTGGACGTCAGAGGAGCCTCCTACACCATCACAACGTATACCTGGGCCCCAGACGAAGCTGCAGCCGCTGCTGAGGAGGGACAACGTATGGTCTGGGCAAGGACGAAACGAAGGGTCTGAGCATGTCCACGATGTACTGCCGCAACGGATCGTAAGACCTGTCCAGGATAGCTATGCGCAATCGGGGGTACCGGGGCGACCGCCTCAAACTGCCCCCGTCGCTCAGGTCGCCAAGAGGCCTTGCGGCAACAGCTACTGTCGCCCGTTGTCATTTACCAACAGCAAGTGCCAGCGCAGACTACAGTACATCAGCTCACAGAGCAGCGATGGGAATATAGTGATCAAATTCGGGCGGAGAGGGGGTTGCAACCGCTTGTTGGGGTGGACGTTTATTCGCAAGGGCAGCAACCTCCGCATTACCAGCAGCAGCAGCAAGAGCACTTTGTCCAGAGTCAGACAGGTCAATCATTCCAGTCACAGTCACTTCGACACAGTATGCCCCGATATATAGAGCGACCTGAGCAGCGACTGCGGGAATCTTTTACTGAGGAAGCAAGAGCTCGAACCGAGCGCTATCAGCATCTCCCACTTACGCAATCGGCGCAAACCGCAGCATCATCTATACAGGGAAACCAACTGGCACCACTACAACCTCTACGGCTCAAACCCGAGGTCTCACAACCCACAGTCTCATCACTTCGCAGGGAAGAAGTCCCGGCTCGGTTTGACAATCTGCCCGATGTGTTACCTCTGGGACGAATTCGAACCGGTTCGCAGGTTCAGCATGTGCCGGTCATGCAGGCTCAGCGGCCCGCGACATCGCTGCCCCGAGGACCAGCACACCAGCGGTCATCGCTGCCGCAATCGCCTCAATTCTCTCCCCGTCGGCATGCGCCGATTATGCAATCCCAGCAGCCCGGAAACCCTCAGTTGCAAGAGCAGGGTTCAGCACCGTCTTTGACCTCATTTCAACCCATACCTCCACAGTATGGCTCGGTCACGCGATCTCCACAAGCTGCAACATATCGGCTTCAAGGGCACAGATCAACACAGTCCCTATCTTCATCAGATCATGCTTCGGCTTCGCAGGCCGCGCGCACTGTGCGTCTCGAGCAGGCCACTGTACCCCCTCTACAAGGTCAAGTTTCATCGCGGCGACAGCCTCAGACTGACTCGCAGACGCAGGCTACGTCGTATCATCAACCACGACCGCCGCAGGAACCTCAGCAAGCTAGACAGTACACTGTTCCCCACTATCTCCAGATAGCGGACCTTCAGCAACCCCTCATGAGTATTTCTGCCCATCCGTACTTGGAGAAGGGACGGCAACTCCTTTCGGCTGTCCGCAGAGAACTGGAAGAGGCTGGTAGACCTGTCAGCGACGTGATCGAACTAGAGAATATGTGGTATACGCTACCCATAGCCTACAGCAACGCTGCACGGACGTATGGCGAAATGTACTATGAAATAGGACGAAGACAGATATTGGACTCGATGAATAGCTTCCAGGAGAATCTTGCTGGTGAACGCAGGCGTCCGCACGGTCTTCGCGAGGGAGCTGAAGTTGATATGCACCAATCGAACGGGAACACAAAAACTACACAACCTGCCTCTGTCAGGAGAGTGACGGATATCTTTCTCCGGAGTGGCACATTGACTCCGGAAGATCCCTCTCAGGACCCCCTGCTTCGTTCGGCTGCGAACGCTGTTACCAAGCGTGACAGCCGCGGGTCGCCTCACGCAGGCCTGCCTGATATGAACAGGCTCGATCTTGACACGCCTGTGCTTTCGACGAGGGGTCCCTTCGTGCAGTCTCCGACTCAGATGGGACCGCCTCCACGCCGGCAAGCATCACAAAGCACGCCCCATTCGCCACAAGGCTTTGTTCGTCCATCCGCTCGTGTACAGTCGGTCCAGCCCTTCTATGGCAGTGCAGCAATACGCTTCAGCCAGTGCTGCTGAAACGCCTGATCAGCCAGCCGTGGATCCCTTGCAACAATATCATTCCGAAGGTGCGAGAGCAGCAGGAAGAACGCGCCCGCAATGGAATAATCTGATGAGGCGTTCGTCACTTCCTGCTGGCGGAGAGGTGCCGAAAGCCCAAGTGGATGAGGCATTCCGGATTAAGATTCTGGAAGAAGCCAGGATGGAGGCCGTGACGAACCAGGAGAATCCAATCTCGGAGAGTGGTGCTCCTACTAACAGACTTGGGACGCCCATCGTGGTAGAGAGTTCGAAGTCAGTATACTTCATGCCTACTATGTCGATCAGGAAGAAGGATGCAACTGACAATGTTGCAGCTACGGGCCAGGTCGTTAACCCTGCGGGTAATACTGAAACGGATGAACAGCGGGCCTCGCCGCCAATCCTTGTTCCCGTAACACCTGTCGGGGTTCCTGAAAGCGTTCAAGAGTATCCTGAGCCTGAGAACAACCATCGCGGTGCAGCACCCCCGGTGTCTTCCTCCACCTCCTCGCTGGCGCCGATTTCATTACCGACCTCGATGCGTCCACCAACCATGCACTCCGCATCAAAAATTGTCATTCAAGCGCCCCCGGCGAATGAGGCGAGATACGCAGGCCAGGCAGTTCAAACTGCAGCAACCCCAATTGATCATGAGTCGCCTATGACTTTATCTCCAACCACACCGGCTAAGAGACCACCATCAGCAAGCGTGCCCGATTCCGACACTCCGAAACGTGTTAAGGTGAATGAATCCGGAAACGATCAGGCCTTCGCCCGGCGTATTCAAGCTGTTCAGATGACAGTCCACTGGCGTGCACCGGTCCCATCGCTCCCTCCTGCGATAACCCGAGGAGACATGGATGTAGCCGGTCCAGAGTCGCCTGCTCCTCTGCCTTCAGGTTCAGATTCACCTCCTCCGGGTCACCCAGAGAAGGCTCAGGCGCCAACGGTGGCACCGAGTACATCGAATACGGCGGAGGCACAGGCCGTGTCAGAGCCCCACGCTCCAGTGGTAGAATCTTCAGCCCAAGCCTCCCCTCCGGTACACATAAACCCAGGTAAGATCCACGTCTCCGTGGTCCGCCAAAAACTAGAGTCCCTCTCCCAGCCCGGCCTGATATCACTGCACCTCTCCGTCGGACAAACCGACCGGCTCCTAAAGTTTCCGGACTTGACAGGATTGGAGGACGATATCATGAAACCTGCAAAGTACGAATACCGTCTCGTCTGTACCCGTCTCTCTCCCCAATCATCTACGAAAACGTACGCTTGGCCCCCCTCCGGCTTCTTCGTCGAAGTCAACGGCGATCCAATCATGCTCGATCGCGCCCCTCCCGTCAACGGCCAACTCTGGCTCAACCACTACCTCCACCAGGGCCAAAACCTCATCCAAATCGCAATCACGACACCGCCTTCGAAGGAGTATGTCGTCAACACCGAACTCCGGATCTTCGAGTCGAGTTTGAGGTTGTATAGGGGGGTACGGCAAAATACCCGAAACACGATTCCGAAGGAGGAGTTTTTACCGTTGTGTCGCTCTATCGCCGCAAGTCGGGATGCCGAGCTGTCAGCACTCCACGACACCGGCAGCCCCGTTCGTTCAGACACAATCACCCTCTCCCTCATCGACCCAACCACCGGCGCACGGATCAACACCCCCGTCCGAGGCCGGACATGCACACACCTGAACTGCTTCGATCTCCATACACATCTCGAGGGCGCGCATCCGGGACTGTGTCCGATATGTGGGAATAGTGCGCGGCCGGGGGAGTTGAGGTGGGATTTGGGTGTTGAGGAGGTGTTGGGGCGGGTGCGGGGTGGGGTGTCGAGGGCGATTGCTGTTGAGGTTGAGTTGGGGACGGGGATTGGGAGGGTGGTTTCGGGGATGAGGGTGGGGGATGAGGGACGAGGGTGGATTGTTTAATGAGGTTGAGAGAGGAGGGTAGTTTGACTTTTTATGATGGTGAATGGTGCTGATAAGAATTGGATGGGTTCGGAGTTTCTACTTGTTTTATTTTTTACCGATAGTCAAACCATATAGATATTTGCCTTTTGCACCTCAAATACATGCAAATGTTGCCTAGATCCATCTTTGTCATCTACCCTGTAAGCCTGACACCGAAGAGTGTTGCAGTTGGTGATTCTCTCACTACTTGGTGTGTCGTCCTGGATTCAGGATCTCATGTTGGAGATCTTGGTGACTGTCATGTCCAGCACGACAATCGTATCTCTTCTCATCATACTGAGTCTTCTCAGTCCAACTTTTGCAGATATCCTTGCTGGATGAGTCGTTCCACATCCCCCTGCCGCACAAAAAACTGCGAATTCTTCGTCAACGTAATCACCCTAAAGAGACACACACACACATTAGTACATCCCAATCTCCCCCCCCCTCCCTTCCCAATCAAAAACTCACCCATACTCCGTCTGAATCTCCCCCGCATCCCGCAACACCCTAACATCAACAAACAACTCCCTCGGCGGCTCCAAACTCCCCGTCAAATCAACATCGGTCCACTGTCCCTTATACCCCGCCAACAGTTCATTATACCTCCGTCCATACTCACCCTCCTCGGGACTCCAATTCGCGCGTCGGGTTTCTTCTACTTCGATCCCCTCCCAGCAGAGCTGTGCGATTCGTTGGGCGCGGAGGCGGTGGTAGGCCATCAAGCATCTCTTGTTTCGGACTCGACAGAGGTGGTGGATCAGGAGTTGACACGCGGTGCCGGGGTCTTGGGAAGGGATGAAGTCGGGGCCGGCGGTGGTGAGGAGGGTGTGGGTGTCGTTTGTGAGGGAACGGATTTCGCGGATGATGGAGGTGATGAGGGAGGATTGGTAGGGGGGGAGGTGGTCGAGGGAGAGGGTGCGTTTT
Organism: Saitoella complicata NRRL Y-17804; assembly: GCF_001661265.1. Classification (NCBI taxonomy): domain Eukaryota; kingdom Fungi; phylum Ascomycota; class Saitoellomycetes; order Saitoellales; family Saitoellaceae; genus Saitoella; species Saitoella complicata. The sequence continues at coordinate 100,739 of NW_017567013.1, read as the reverse complement.
GAGTCGAGGATGAGTTTGTTGGAGGCGTCGCCGTACATTTGTGCTGTTGTTCTTCGTCAGACGAGCGGAGAACGCGACCCTCCCCCCTGCAACGCCGCGCCTCACTACTGTAAACCTTACCCCCCCGCCAAATACCATCCGCTTTTTGATTCTCCAACAAGATGTCAACAAAATCCCACCTCCTCTCAACCCTCTCCGCAATCGCCTCCACCCACAAATCCACCCTCACTCTCATATCCCGCCTCTCAAAACTCGAAGGTCCAGCGAGCGTGCAATCCGAGTTGACCGAGGCGATTCGTGGGGAGCTGAAGGAGGCTGAAGATAGTCTTGCAGTACGGCGCCTGGCGTACCATTTTGTAAAAGGTGTGCTGTGCTGATCAAGGCGGCTTACAGGAAGTTGTGGAGCATATATCGTATGAGAGGGATCCGGGCACGAGGGAGGTGTTGGAGGTTAAGACGAGTAAGTTGAGGGATGATTTGAAATCGTGCGTGCTTTCCTTCCCTTGTGTGGGGTTTCTTGATGGAGGCTAAACGATGGGCCCGACGCAGAGCACGGATCGCATACCGCAAGGCACTACTACAATCAAAGAAAATCTTCGAATCCTCCGCCCGGCGCGAGCGAGAATTGCTGTTGGGAGGAGTCGCACCCGAATCTGCCCACTCCTCCCAACTCAAACGCCGAGGCGAACCCCCAGGTGCCACTTCCAGCGACCAAGCCCTCCTAACAGCCTCCTCCTCTCTAACCACCTCCCTCCACCGCACCCACACCCTCCTCTCGCAATCCCTCCACCAATCCTCCCTCTCCCTCGAAGCCCTCGCGCAGTCATCTCACACGCTGACCGCACTACAGGAGAGGTATGGAGCGTTTGATCGGTTGCTGGGGGTGAGTCGGCGGTTGGTTGGGGTGTTGGAGAGGCAGGATTGGGTGGATCGGTGGTGTATTTTGGGGGGACTCGCATTCTTTATACTGACTTGTTTGTGGATATTCTATAGGCGGGTTGTTAGGAGGGGGGTTAAGGCAGTGGCGTTTTTGACGGGGGTGGGGAGGAAGGGGAGTGGGGGGGAGGTTGTGAGGGAGGTTGTGGAGAAAGTCGCGGTGGTTACGACGACGCTTGCGGAGGCGATTGAGGTGGGGGGGATGAGAGGCGCTGTGACGAGTGTTCTTACGGCGATTGCCGCTGAAGTAACAGGACGTGATGAACTATAGAATCCTACCAGTACGGACATACTCTTACGAGGGATGTAAAGCTTCGGCAATTGATGCCTCGGAAAATAAAGTTTAGGCTGGTCGAGTTTATCGCGCGCGGTCGGCCCGGTTTACCTTGCGATGCACATTTGACGAGATCTTATCGCGAGCTGCGACAAAACTCCCCGTGACTGACAAGGGAAGGGGATCTACTGTTACGATCGGGTTGGAGAATGGTCTTCAATGAGAAAGACATCAAGGATCAATCACTGCCCATGGCTATGCCCGTCCCAATCGTCTACCCAACCCGCACACAATCACAATCCAATCCCGATCCCTCCAGCACCTTCAATCTCGATGAAGGGTCCCTAACATCCTCCCCGGACCCCTTCCTCTCCGACGCAGAATCCCGCGCCCACTGCTCCCCCCTCTCAAACTCCTTCTACTTCTTCTTCGAACTCCCCTCCTCCCCCCTCGCCCGCGCATTCTCATTCCTCTCCTCCCTCTGCGTGCTCGCCTCGATCGCGATCATCGCAGTTTCCTCACTGCCGCGGTTTCAAGAAGTGGGGAATGAGTGGGGAAGTGCAAAGTATAAGAGGTGGTGGGGGCCGGCGTACGGTGTTATGGGATGTGTTTTTTTGGTGGAGTTTGTGGGGAGGGTGGTTGGGGTTGGGGCGGGGAGGAGGAGGGGGGGTGTTTGGGGGAGGGTTTGGTGGTGTTTGAGACCGTTGAATTTGATTGATGCGTTTAGTAGTGTGCCATTTTGGTTAACCCTCCTCTTGTCTCGAAGAGATGTGACAAAAGGGAGCATTTACTGATGAGTTGTGATATAGGGTCGAGCTAATCCAAACCAACACCCCCACCGCCCGAATCTTCCAAGTCCTCCGCATCTTCCTCCTCTTCCGCATCGTCAAAGTCGGCCAATTCACAGAATGGTCAATCGGGATGAAAGTTACCTTCCGCGTCTTCCGTCGTTCCCTAGCCCAGATCCTCCTTGTCTCATTTTACACCTTGATCGTCATTTTGGTAGCGGCGAGTTGTGTGTATTATGCGGAGAGGGGGACGTGGAAACAGGGGCAGGGGGTGTGGGTTAGGAGCGATGGGAGTGTTAGTCCGTTTCAGAGTATTCCCGGGAGTTGGTATTGGGCTGTTGTTACTGTTACGACGCTGGGGTATGGGGATCAGTATCCTATCACGAACGTGGGGCGGTTTATCGCTGTATGTGCCCTCCCATTTGATCTTCCTCCGCGCCTGTTGGACAAGCTGATGCTGGGTGTGGTAGTGTCTTGCAGCACTCTCAGGAATGATGGTAATTGCCCTCCCAACCTCCATCATCGGCTCAAACTACGGCCGCGAATGGGCAGATTACGAACGTCGACGCACACGCGTTCGAATGCGGGAACTCACACGACGACAGGCTCAAGCCAACGCTGATGATCCAGCACATACCCATCGGCTTACGCGAACAACCACTTTTGGGTCCCTATTTTCTCGGACACCTACCATTATTCAAGGGTTGCCTTCTTCCCACGCCCATTCGCCTGGGGCTTCACACGCGCACATCCGAACACTGAAAGAAACGAACGAACTCCTCCTGAACGCTGTGGTTCGAGCACAGGAGCAACTGGATGGTGTTGCACCACTGGCACAAGAGCGATGGTATGTGAAATGGAAAGAGACTGAAGCAGAGAATGTGCGGTTGAGGTTGAGGGTTCGGGAGTTGGAGGAAGCACAGGGTGGTCGGGTGGAAAATATTACAGATGTGAAGGAGACAGTTATTCAGTTTCAGCAATAAAAGGATTTGTGAATCGAGGATGGTTAGGGGTTTCCCGCGGGTTGAATGACGTCACGAGGCAGCACTGTAAATCGATGTCTACGTTACCGAGCAGCACCTCAAATATGAACGCTCGGACCGCAACGACATCAATGTTAAGACCTCCAACAAGATGTGAGTACACTTAACCATCGAGAGATCGTGTCTAATGTCAGATCAGCTTTCTATCTCGCCTTCCGTTCGACCTCTTCCGCCATGCGTAACCTCCATGACGCCGGGAATGCCTCAAGTGCCGGCTCGAACTCGAGTCATGGACGCAACCCCAGCCATAACCACCAGCCAGGATCCGCTGCCTCTCATCGGCACTCAGAACCAAAACACAACTACCACCGAAACCCTAACCACAGCGCCAACCCCGACGCTCCACCTCCACTAATCCTAACCCTTCGTCTCTCCCCCGATCTCGCGCATACCCTAACCGCCCTCCGTACTCGCTACTTCCCACCCCAACAGAACCACCTCCCAGCACACCTAACCCTCTTCCACGCCATCCCAGCCGACAAGTATCAAGATCTTGTGCGGGAGGTGGAAGATGTCGCACATAGTCTCCAACCCTTTGGCGTCGTGCTACAGCATCCGTTCCTCCTGGGCGGGAGAGCAAATCCAAAGGGAGTGGGGTTGGAGCTCGCTGCGCCTCCTCAGCTACGGAATTTACATGCTCATATTCAACATGCGCCTAAGCTTAACCCGTACTTAACTCAGCAAGACCGACAACCCATTCGGCCACACATTACGATCCAGAACAAGGTCGGGCCAGAGGAAGCTCGGAGATGTTTTGAGGAGGTTAGGGGTGGGTGGAGAGACATTGGAGGTGAGGGGCAGGGGTTGGATCTGTGGGAGTATATGGGAGGTCCATGGGTATGGAAGGGGTTTGTTGGGTTTGGTGGGGGGAAGGGTGTGGAGAGCGATGCGGGGCCGCCAGAATAGAAGATGATCCGGCTATTTTCGTTGGTATAAGTAAATCAAGGAACAATGATATCTCTATAGCTAAAATGCAAACACCGCCATGATCCCTGCCAATCCATCCAAGATAGACACCATTTCAAATTCACATATCTATATCCATCACTCCTCATCGGCATTTCCCATCTCACCCGTCCTCTTCCTCCCCTCGTCCTCCTTTTGCTCATCATTAGTCCTCGTACTCCTTCTCCGCCCTCTTCCGCCACCCGGTGCGATCTCTCCGTATCTTTCACCCTCCCTCTTCACACTCTTTCCTCGATCTTCTTCTTTGCATCCGATAGGACAAACCCACCCATCGCCCTCCACTGTTTCCCAGATCGCATCTCGGACGCCCTTTCCGACTTTCTCGATCATGTCAACAGCCCAGATGACGTCCAGATGCTCATACTCATCAATCACCACATCCCTGACAACCTTCACATGTTCCTCCTTCTTCATCCTCCTCTGCAAACTCCTCGAATCAACCAACCGATCCGCACCTCCATGCCACATCGCAACCGGCGGCATACTCTCCCCATACCACCCCTCCCCTTCCCCATCCTCCAAAATACACTTATGCTTCGCAAACCCATCCCTCCCCATCCACCACCGCATACTCTCCGCACTAACATAACACGGCGCAAACGCGAAAAACCTACTCCGCAACCCACGGTCCCAGCGTCGATCACTCCAGCCGAAAAGGAATGCGAAGACGAGGTATCCGAGGTACCCGTACAGTACGCCGAGAAATCGTGCGCGGCCGACGAGGAGTTTGTTCATCCAGACCATGAAGGGGATGAAAGCGTGGATGCCAAAGAAGATTCGGAACATGCTTGGGGAGAGGATTCGCATGAATTTGAATTGAGCGCGGGAGATGAGGGGGCCGGCGTAGACCGCTGGCGCGAGGGCACAGAATACGCTGATCTGGTTTCCTAAGCCAGGTACTTGTTCGCGGGCAAGCGCAACGAATGTCTGTGTCGTTCCCTGAGAATGCGCGACGAGTCCGACTTTCTCTGTCCGTGTTTTGGTACCAATGTGTCGGACCATGGCTGGGAGATCGAGGGTTCCCATTTGACGGATGTTCCAGGCCCACATTCGCGGATCACCGTATTTTAAAACGACATGTTGGGGGTTAAACCAACATCTGTTGTTTCCGACCCACACGTCGTAGCCTTGTTTGCAGAGCCAGAACGCCAGGGAGTCTTCGTCATTCGTGCAGAAGGAGCCACCAGCTTGTAGTAACCCGTGTAGAAGCAATACCGGATACCGTTTCTTCTCGTGATCAAGTCGTTCGGACAGAAGGTGGGGAGGCGGATTTGGATCAATGATATGATGCAAATGAAGAACAAACCCATCATCCGTCACACACGTCTCCTCCGCACAATCCAACCCCACCATCCTCGCATAATAACCCACATCCCTCGTAATCTTCGCATTCACCCTTCCATTCTCCTTCCTCTCCTTCATCCGCCGCCTCTCCAACTCGATAAATGGACGATTCATATCTGGATCCCGACCCAAAGCGAGGTTGTAAAGACGCCGTGCGGTGACGGGGATATGTGTGACTTCGGCGCCGAGGACGACACACATGAGAAACATGAGGGACAGGAAAAGTCCGATACATCGGAAGAATCCGACTTGGAGGGAGCGGAGGAAGGACGGGGGACCGTAGAGCGGGAGAGGTGGGAAGAGGGGGTTAGTGAATGCTGGTGCGTGTTGAACATTTGTTTGTTCGCCGGCTTGGGGTTGGCCGTCAATGTTCTCGCCTTGTTGACCGCGACCGGAGCTTTGGGCGGCATCGGGTGTTTGGCCGCGTTCAAGGTCGGTGAGGGGTATATGCCCTTGTGTTAGGCCATGACGAAGATGGGTGACTTTGTCGTGGAGGGATTGTAGGACGGAATGTGATTTTGCAGTTGAACGTCCGGCGGCTGGGTAGGGGTTTCCGTCGCTGTCGTGGGTGTATTGTGCCCTGACGGACATCGGGTCAAGCTCGGATTCTTGGGTGCCGGTGCTCTCGTTATCGTCGTCGTCCTGGTCATTCCCTTCATGCTTGCCATTATTGTCAGCTGCTTGTACACCGCTGTCTCTCCGTTTCAGCCTGTCCTTCTGCTGCTGCTGCCTCTCGCCCTCCTCTTCCTCTCTTCGCGCAAGATCCGCCTCAGCACGAGCAGCAGCCTTGTAGTCGTCCGTCGTCGGTGCATCACTCTCCTCTTCCAATGGGTTTGTCGTGGATAAATGCATGGTCTATGGTCAATTGCAAGGAGACATCGACATTTCCAGGGTGCAACTATGGTATTCCAGGACATGGGTGGGATTATGTAAGGCGGTCGACTCTTGGCTTGTATGGGAAAGGGTGCCGGTGTAGCGAGCGGCAATCGAAATCGGGTAACATGTGCCGACCACTCAGTGCAGCATGCCAAATGGTGACGATTTGCCTCACCAGCTGCAGCGACAGAAGTAGCAAATTGAAATGTTTGAGATCATACCAAGAAAGATTGAGTGGAATGATGGGCCGAAAAACAGCAAAAAGGTGCTCCCCGACCGAGGATTGAACTCGGGTCCCGCGCGAGCCTAGTGACAGGCGCGTATACTAGCCACTATACTATCGAGGATGATTGATGTCATAGCTCAGTTTTCAAACCGCGATACCTCGAACCCAGTGATCTCAACACCGTTTCGGTTCTTCCCTCACTCTAGATCTCAGGTCTGCCTCGCTCCTTTTCCAACTGGCTCCTGTCCTGATCCAGCCACGAGATTTTCAATAGCCATTTCGATCCACGGTTGCCCGCAGTCTTGGCATGACCTCACTTGCCTGCATCTCCGTTCCCGGCTTCCGCACTCCCGCGCCGAACCTTAATTTCCATTCCACGCAAAACCGTACGCGTGGCAAGGTAAAAATAGCGACGTCTTGTAACCCTAGCCAAGAATTAGTCCTACCTACACCTCTGTCTTCGCCATCTACCTATCCAGAGGGACTAGAGTCTAACAGTGATCGAGCAATGGCAGTACTACCAATTGAACGACGTCAAATCATTTTTGTCGGTGACGGCGATAACGACGGGGTGAGACCTTGGACCATTCCCTGGGATGAATGCTGATGGTCGGGTCACAGAACAATTACGTCGTCGCCTGGCACATTATCCTCGGCCTCATCCTAGCCGCTGTTGCACTCTTCCTCCTTCTCGCATTGATCCATGCCCGGATACGTGCGAGTCGGAACCAATCTGTATGTCGCTCCTCCCTATCCTTTTACACTCCGCTACTCTGTCTAATGACGAATACTAATTGGGTATCTGGGATAGCTCTATCGCTACCACCGCTGGATGGTGCCATCCTACGTCTACCAAACCCACCCACCCCCGCAATACACCGTACACCCACCTCCTGGTCCACCTCCCATGGGACCACAAGGTGCTGGGTATAGGTATACGGGGTATGGTATGGCAAGTCATGCACAGAGTCAGACGGCGTTGCATCCGGAGCAGTATGAGATGGGAGCGTATGCAGCAAGTGGAGGGGGGGGAGTTGCGAGTCCGCCGCCGGCGTATACGGGGTTCAGGAGGGGGAAGGACGAGAGTGGGGTTACGGGTAGGGAGTATGTTGTATGAGACGCGACACGGGATGTCTCTACATTGCCCACAATCCAGATTTCAGGTGGAGCAGAAGCACCAGGACCGGTATCATGGCGGAGAGCGAACGATCGCGATAATAGCTAGTTGTGATATCATAGACTTTCATTTGTGTCACTCTGTGTCGGCTGTGTTTTGGCGGTTAGGATTTTTTGGATACTTAAAGTGTGGCTTCGTACATCCAGGCGCCAAACTCACCTCAATTGCATCCCGTACACCCCACCTACAACCCAAATCCCAACTCACAATCATCAACCATGACTGCCTTCATTGTATCTCTATGGGACTCAATCTTCACACCTGGACCAACCCCAACCCTGGTCATAGCCACAAATGCATCCTTCATCGCATTGATCAGCCTTCTCACCGTTCTGGCATTCATGACGCGGAATATCCACGTCTTTGCGCTCCTAGCGGTCGCAATTGGGCTGTGTGTCAGTGTGCAATGGTTCTTGAAGGAGCTTGCTGCGGTCAAGGAGGAGGAGGAGAAGAAGAGTAAGGAGGGAGGTGCGACGGAACCGGCTGCAATAGTGGCAGAGGAGAAGAAGGAGCGGTAGACTAGATGGTGGGTCCTTGACCTCATTGGATTGTGCAAAATGTGCTGACAATAGGCTTAGGAAAAGGAGTTCTCTATTATCAAGAATATACCCAGCATTCGCATTGAGCCTCATGTTTTGTCTTAATTGCTCCGAATCCACCTCGCTACAGCTACCTCACTCCTAGAAACTCATGCCGGAGCACCAGGTCTCGCATTGGACGTCGCAGGGAGGATACTAGCTTGTGGTTAAATCATATACTTTCATTCAGCAACGTACAAGTTTCCTCACGCAACGGTACCCTGTATGTCTTGACACATCGCGTTCCGGGTTGGAAGGTGGGTGCAGTCGGGCGCAGCAGGGGTCCCCCGGATTTCATGCCGTACGAGCAGGACACCACCAAGAAATCATAATCCTATCAGGAATACACATATACCAGCAGCAATGTTCAAGCCAACACAGGTCTGTGAGGGCACTCGCCGTCTTGCCATGACTACCAAGCAGGGTATGTTCTCCCCGTTTCACCACGGTCTCCAACCGGGCATGCTAACTTCTACTCACAGGTCGCAACTATTACAAGGGAACACGCACCGGTGCCATGGGTAGACATACCAAGCACGGAAACTACATCATCGACTACCGCAAGGTCCGCACCTATGTTGTTCCCGCCGGCCTTGCCGACACCCGCTTGACTCCCTTTATTGGAACTCACATCCCTCCAATAAAGTCAAGGTTCGGGGGATACAAGGATGGATTCCGTGGACAGTACTACTTGGATAGATGGAAGGCTGAGAATGCCTTTGAGGAGGGTCCGGCTGCGGCCGCGGCTAGGGCCTAGGTGAAGAAAGTTCAGCAGGGGGAAGATGAAGCGAAGAAAAATTCTGGGATGGTGAGGTACGGTGAAAGATACAACGGGATTTGATGAGATCAGGAATCGAGCGGGGCAGGAACTCCTAGCTTGTGGTGATATCATACACTTTCATTCAGCTGACGTACAGAAGTCCTCGCGTACCCTAATATCTTGACACATCGCCACAAACTTGGTAGATCTCACCTCTTTAGCACGGAGGCAGAAGGAGAGGCAGCTGACCTTTGCCTAAGGACATAAGACTGTCTTCTGACTGGATCGAAACCTCCCTCAATTACTTAGACCCACCAGATTTCGCCTTTCTGTAGCATATGCTGTCAATCCACAAACGTACAAGTACTCATTTAAGCACCTGTTTATAGCTAGTAGCAACAACGTATGCTGCGCACCAGATCACTCAGTGTCCATAGCATCTTCATCGTACCCATCGTACTCGTCATCCGCCATATCCAGCTCCGTATCGTTCCCGTCCACACCCACCTCCTCCAGCACTTTTTCTCGGGCCTCAGTTGCTGCCCCCGCCTGTTTGTTCACAAATTCCTCCACAACCGGCGGCCTCCACACAACCAAACTATTGGCATCACTGGGCTCGGGTAAAGCAATAGTCTTGAGCAGCCGTGGCGGGATAGGTGCCGCGGCCGAGAAGTTACCGATGACAGTGACTTTCGGCGTGGAAGGAGGCGAGTCGACGATGTCGTCTTCGAGCGAGGTGATCACGGTTGTGTATGCGTCTTTCTCGTAGGAGGTCGACTGGGGCATGGGGACGTCGTCATCATTGATATCAAGGTTGGCAGGCTCTGGGTTTGAAGGCGGAGGTGGGACTGTGTCAGGCAGTTAGCGGGCTATGGCTCAGAACGGGCGGACGATAGGACGTACCATTAGCCTTTCCTCCTTCATCTCCCGTTCCTAAAGACAAATCTCCAAACTGTAGATGCAACTTCTTACTCGCATGACCCCCTTCATCACCCGCATCCCCAAATTCCTCCGCAGCAGATCGTTTCTTTCGCCAGGAATCCTCTCTCATCGCACGTAAACTTCAGCTTTGATCCACGATCAAACAAGTTACGGTCGATATTTCATGAGCATTTGGCCTCGTCCTTTGCTCCAGTTGAATTTTCGTCCCGTTTCGGTGGGTATTCGGTGCACCTCGCGTTTTTCTCGACTGCTTGCATCGCGACAAGTTCTTCGTTACAGTCACAGTCATAACAACGCCAACGACAGAATGGCAGAGTCGCAGGAATGGCCATCTAGGAAGGTGAGGAGGGTTGGTTCGGACTTTGTTTTGAATTGGAACTGATGTGTTATGGGTAGGTGCGAACGACCTTTTTGGAATATTTCAAGGAGAGGGGACACACCTACGTCCCTTCGTCCTCGGTTGTCCCGCACGATGATCCCACCCTTCTCTTCGCCAATGCTGGTATGAACCAATTTAAACCTATCTTCCTCGGTACTGTCGACCCTACGACTGAGGCCGCCAAGTGGAAGCGTGCGGTCAACTCCCAGAAGTGTATCCGTGCAGGAGGAAAGCACAATGACCTCGAGGATGTCGGTCGCGATTCTTACCATCACACCATGTTCGAGATGTTGGGTAACTGGTCCTTCGGCGACTACTTCAAGAAGGAGGCTATCGAGTACTCATGGGAGCTCCTCACCAAGACCTTCGGTCTCCCCGCTGACAGGATCTACGTCACCTACTTCGAGGGTTCGGAAAAGGCCGGGTTGGGCCCTGATTTGGAGACGAAGAATTTATGGTTGTCAGTTGGTGTTGCGGAGGATCACATTTTGCCTGGAAACATGAAGGACAACTTCTGGGAGATGGGTGACCAGGGACCTTGTGGACCTTGTTCCGAGTTGCACTTCGACCGTATTGGTGGACGTAACGCTGCGCACTTGGTTAACATGGATGACCCCAACGTTCTCGAGATCTGGAACAACGTCTTCATGCAGTACAACCGTGAGGCTGATGGTACTTTGAGGACCCTCCCCGCCCAGCACGTTGACACCGGTATGGGTTTCGAGCGTCTCGTGTCTGTTCTTCAGAACAAGATGTCTAACTACGACACTGATGTCTTCACCCCTCTCTTCGACAAGATTCAGGAGCTGACCGGCGCACGGCCGTACGGCGGTGCTTACGGTGAGGAGGATGTCGACGGTATCGACACTGCTTACCGTGTCGTTGCTGACCACGTTCGTACTCTTACCTTCGCCATCTGTGACGGTGGTGTTCCCAACAACGAGGGTCGTGGTTACGTCCTTCGCCGTATTCTCCGTCGTGGTGCCCGTTACATCCGCAAGAAGTTCAACGTTCCCATCGGATCGTTCTTCTCCCGCCTCGCCCCCGTCCTCGTTGACCAGATGTCCGACATCTTCCCAGAGCTCAACAACAAGATGGGTGATGTTAAGGAGATTTTGGATGAGGAGGAGGAGTCTTTCTCCCGTACCTTAGATCGCGGAGAGAAGATGTTCGAGCAGTACCTTAAGGCTGCTCAGGCCAAGGGTGCTAAGCAGTTGGAGGGTGCCGATGTCTGGAGACTATACGAGACCTACGGTTTCCCCGTCGACTTGACCCGCTTGATGGCTGAGGAGAATGGCCTTGGTGTTGATGAGGAGGGTTTCGAGAAGGCTCAGGAGGATTCCAAGGCCATTGCTCGTGCTTCCCGTAATGCTGGTGGTAAGGGTGCTGAGCTTTTGAAGCTTGACGTGCACGTTCTCGGTAAACTCGCTGAGATGGATGAGGTTCCTAAGACTGACGACAAGTACAAGTACGAGCTCGGCAACATCAACGCCCAGGTCAAGGCTATCGTTCTCTCTAACAAGGACTTCGCTCAGACTACCGAGGGATCCCGGGAGGGCGAGCAGATCGGTATCCTCTTGGACAAGACTAACTTTTACGCCGAGCAGGGTGGTCAGGAGTTCGACACCGGAAAGATTATCATCGATGGTCAGGCTGAGTTCGAGGTTGACAACACCCAGGTTTACGCTGGTTACGTCCTCCACACCGGTTACATCAAGTACGGTTCCCTTAAGGTCAACGACGAGGTTATTTGCGAGTACGATGAGTTAAGAAGATGGCCCATCCGCAACAACCACACCGGAACTCACATTCTCAACTACGCTCTCCGCGAGGTCATCGGTGACAACGTACACCAACGTGGTTCCCTTGTCGCTCCCGAGAAGTTGAGGTTCGACTTCACCCACAAGACCGGTCTTACCATCCCCGAGTTGGCTAAGGTTGAGGAGTTGTCAAACATCGCCGTTAAGGACAATGTAAAAGTCTACGCCAAGGACGTCAAGCTCGACCTCGCCAAAGAGATCGCCGGTGTCCGTGCCGTTTTCGGTGAGACCTATCCTGACCCCGTCCGTGTCGTCTCCGTCGGTGTTTCGATTGAGGACATCCTCGCTGACCCCAAGAACGAAAGGTGGGAGAAAACCTCTATCGAGTTCTGTGGTGGTACTCACGTTGCCAAGACTGGTGACATCAAGGACTTCGTCATCGTCGAGGAGTCCGGTATCGCGAAGGGTATCCGCCGTATTATCGCTGTCACCGGCGAGGAGGCTCACCGCGTCTCCCGCGAGGCCAACGAGTTCTCCGCTCGTCTCGACACCCTTGACAAGATGGCCCTTGGTCCTCAGAAAGAGGCTGAGGTCAAGTCCACCTCTGTTGAGTTGAACAACCTTTCCATCTCCGCTGTCCGTAAGCAGGAGTTCCGTGACCGTTTCGCCAAGATCTCCAAGGAGGTCGCCGATGCGGAGAAGGCTAAGAAGAACGCCGAGTCCAAGGAGACTGTCGAGGCTGTCAAGAAGTACATCGAGGAGAACAAGGAGGCTCAGTTCATGGTTGCTGTTGTGCCCAATGTCTCTGCGAACCCCAAGGCTTTGCAGGAGGCTATCAAGCACGTTTCCAAGAACGCGAAGGACAAGTCTGTTTACTTGTTGGCTGCTGATGCCGCTGCGGATGGTAAGGTTGCGCATGCCTGTATCGTCTCTAAGGACGCTGCTGGCAAGGGTGTCAACGCACAGGAGTGGTCTGGAGCCGTCTCCAAGATCGTTGGTGGTCGTGCTGGTGGAAAGCCTGACTCTTGCCAGGGTGTTGGTACGGAGGTCAGCAAGGTCGATGAGGCTGTTGCTGCTGCTGAGGAGTACTTGAAGAACTTGAAGCTCTAAGTTTTATAGCGCAATACTGGAAAAGAATGAGAAATTGGAAGAGAGGAGAGGAGAAGATAGTCCACTAGAGGAGTTTTTGGCATTCGCTTTTGGGATTGGGCATGCTAATGTAAGGAATTTGACTGCGTGTGATATAATCTCCGGAGCAATATTTTGTCTGTTTATGTACTGTGGATGGTAGACTGTGGCCGGTAACCCCAAATCACCAGAAACGGGTCCAAATCAAAGTGCAGAGGTATACGTCTCGAGCTAGCTTGACATACCATCCCCTGCTGGACGCTTTTGAAGGATGTTGTTGAGTTCTGAGTCAGGTCGATAGCGGTGATGACACTGAAATCATGACAGAAATACCAGTATGCGTGAGGTTGAATGTGGAGCTGGGCAAAGTTGCAGTTGACGGGGAAGGAACAGCTATGGGTGTGGAAGAAGAATCTGCGAATCACCCAATTTCCCACGCATATTTTTCGGTATGTTTTGGACTGACAAAGGCGCGTAGCCCTACAAGTGATCATCTTTATACATGCTGGGAAGTTTTCATTTCAACTCGGTCCAGATATCAAACGTGGGTTCGTCCGCAAAAGTAAATGTCGACTGGATGACAATTTCTGATGATGACGCAAGAACTAAGAGTTGAGCAAATGCAGAAACAGGCCTAAGGTTATCTCAGCAGATGTAACACAGTGGATGATTTCAAAACTACATCCCTCCGGTGTCATATCCAGATTGTCCGGAATGCTTCCCACGGCAACAAGATTCTAGTAATACTGTCCCTTCCCCGCATATTCCTCCCCTTTTGCACCATCAACATCAGCCTCACCATCCTCTTCCTTCAACGCCGGCTCCACAAACTCCTTAACGCTAACAATTTCCCGTCCACTCGGCATCCGCCCCACGATCTCCCCCACACCCGGCACGGCCAAAAACGTAACCCCATCATTAATCTTCTTCCACGCTCTCCACGCTTCCTCACATTCCTTCTGTAATGGCGCATCACCGGCGGAGAGAGCGACAGCAGCGTGAGAGGCGGCAACAGCTTCTCCCATTTCTCCCCGTTTCTCTGCTTCGTGCCCCATATAGAGTAAGACGCGGGCTTTTGCCTGTTTCTGTGCTGTGAGGATGTGTTTCTTTAAGTCTGTGTCGAGGTGGGAGGGGGTCGAGGATAGTGCGCCTGAGGCTGCTGAGAGGTGTTCGTATGAACTCGCTGCTAACCGGGCCAAGACGCCTGGATTCGTCTTTCCTGTTGATACGGCGCGGAGGAGGGCGCAGTGCTGTGCGGAGGCGAGGGTGGTGAGGTGAAGGACGGTTAGGGTATGCGGGGATGTCTCGGGGAGGCTCGTGGAGAAGGGGAGGAGGGAGGGGAGGGTGGTATTGCTGAGGTATGTGAAGACCCCGGCTGCGCGTGCGTAATTCTCCGCCGCTTGATTCCATCTCCTATCCGCCGCCGATGCTGGTGATGAAGCTGATGGTGATGATGGCCGACCAAGGAGTGATGAGGCGTAATTCGAGAGCGCGTAGGCGTATGTCAGAAACACGAATAAGATCTCATAATCGATCCCAGGGAGGTTTTCGATCCGCGGCTGACTCTTGCCCGGAACCTTCGTGTCGAGCAACGTACACCTCCAATCCAACTTAACCTCATCCGCCCCACCTCCCCCCTCCCTCGTACTGATCCACCCCTCCTTCAACCCCCGCGCAAGCCAAAACAGATACGGCAAATACTCCTCGATGACATTGACTACCGAGAAGAGATCTGAGTCGATGTCGGCGGGGGAAGCGCGTTTGAGACGTTTGAGCACGTCACGGAGGCGGGCGCGGTGGGTTGTTGTTGTTGTGAGGTGAGGGGAGGTTGAGGGTGGAGTGAAGTGGAGGAGGGTTGACCAGGAGAGGGCGCCGGTCGTTGGGAGGGTGAAGATGAATGGTGGCATCAAGCAATAAGCAACAGCGGATCAACAGCGGATCAACAGCGATGGAGGGAGGGGTGTATTGCACCGGCTCGTACGTGAGGCTGGTGTGGCACAGCAATCGATAGGAAACCTTCGCTGAATCTACGTTACACCTCCCCGTCAGATCAATCCAGCAACATGCCCAAGGCCTCGAAAAAGAAGAAGGAGAAGAAGGCTGACTTTGCCGTAGGCCTTTCCCTCTTTCCCGAACTTGCGAATCAAGGACTAATGACGAGGACGGTAGAAAAGAAAGTTGAAGGTGGGCAAGTCGAAGGCGCAGCCGGCCAATTTCACAGATACTTCGTTCCGGTCGAAAGCTGTTACGCTACCAACCCAATTTACCGATGTACAAGCCGCGAACCCTGATGAAGCGCCTGCCTCCTCGACCCTCGACCAACAAACCCTCGATCACCACCTCGCACTGACAAAACATTATTCCGCAACCAACAGAACAGCGGCCCTCACAGCCCTCACAGATATCCTGAAAAAACACCCACCGGGCCCCCTCCACCTCTCGCCTATCATCACAGCCCTCGCTCCCCTAATTCTCGACGACGAACCCAAAGTCCGACAAGCCCTCCTAACCCTCCTCGAATCCCTCGCGCCCAACGAAGTCACCTGGTTAACCCCCCACACCCCCCTTCTCCTCCTCTATATCTCTTCCGCAATGACCCACATCGCCCCCGGCGTCCGCGGATACTCTACCCGATTCCTCCACTGGCTCCTCGAAGCGAGTTCAAACGCCGTAGTGAGTGCGTGGACCCTGAAGGTCTGGACAGGGTTCGCGGGCCTGTTGGGGTGGAGCGTCCCGGGGCTGGGTGTGGATAATGGGAAGCGGGTTAATAATACAAGTGGGTTGGGGGGTAAGATCAGCAGGGGGAGGCATTTGAAGTGTTTGGGGGTTATGTTGAGGATGGGATTACATGTTGCGAGTGAGGGGGAGGGAGGTGCAAAGAAGGAGAGGGTGCCGAATCGGTGTGTGCACCCGGCGTATGCCTTACCTCGGACGACAAACCCCTACGCGCATCTTTCCCTGTTCACACCAGCACCTACACCCTCAACCGCCGGTTCCACCTCCGGCCCCGCCGTCGTTGCAAGCCCAGAAAGTCCACACGGCCGTTACCTCATCCTTCGTCCCTATCTCCCCGGAATCATCAAATGGCTCTCCGACTCCGCACAAGACGATGATAGAGAGCTGAAGGCAGGGGTGAGGGAGATTGCGGGTGTGCTGAATGGCGTGATTAATCGGGAGGAGGTTGCGGAGGAGGAGGGTGGGAATGGTGATGGGCTGAGGAGTGAGTGGGAGTTTGCGAAGGGGAGGATTTGGGGGAATGTCTAAGAGATCGTACAGATCGTGGAGATGAGAAGAGGGTTGTCGGACTATTGCGGGACGCTTGAGCACCTGATGATCCAGAAGAGTAGGAGACCATGCTATAGGGAAGAACGAGCAAATAACGAGAATAGACCATTCGAAAGTACTAAGTACATGATATCATGTAGATGGAATATTAGACCTTATCTGATCATTCGGTTATCAGTGTTTCCTGGGGTAGATTCGGTAATGCAGCCTTAGAATGAAGTGTGTGCTCGGACCGACACCCTCGCAGTCAGAGGGAGGGTGCCCTGCCACAACACCATAACCACCTGATCTATTAGACGAGTAGCATACAGTCTACCACCAGTCAAACAGCATATATACTAGTCGAGCTCAGGTGAACAACCGGCTGCAAGGGCTCTCAGCACGATGGCGACGACAGTCACTGCCTTTCTTACGGAAACCATCACGGCGACGGTTGCCGCTGCCTCAGTCTCTGCTTCCGCTTCCGCGACTGCTGGGAATTCAGTTACGCCGCAGGGTGGGATTCTGGAGGGCGAGAATCCTACACACTATGACCCCCAGAATCCAATTATCCTGTTTATCATCCAGGTATGCTTCTCTCTTCCCGCTCTCCTCCAAAAAGTTGTGGCTAATGGGTGTTTGCTCTGATAGGCAGGCATCATCATCATCTTCTGCCGCCTCCTCCACTACCCCCTCTCACTCCTCCGCCAACCCCGCGTAATCGCCGAAGTCATCGGCGGCGTCCTCCTTGGTCCATCCGTCATGGGCCGTATCCCCTCCTTCACCTCCACAATTTTCCCACCCGCCGCCATCCCGAATCTGTCGCTCGTTGCGAATCTGGGGTTAGTGTTGTTTTTGTTCATCGTGGGGTTGGAGGTCGATTTGAGGTGGGTGAGAGGTGAGTGGAGGGTTGCGGCGGGTGTCGCGGCCGCGGGGATGGGAGTCCCGTTTGGGCTTGGTGTTGGGATTGCGTATGGACTATATCACGATTTCAGGGATGAGCCTGGGACGGAGCCGATTGCGTTTGGGACGTATGCGTTGTTCATTGGGGTTGCGATGGCGATTACGGCGTTTCCGGTTTTGTGTAGGATTTTGACGGAGTTGAAGTTGTTGAGTACGCCAGTGGGGATTATTGTGTTGAGTGCTGGTGTTGGGAATGATGTCGTGGGGTGGATTTTGCTCGCATTATGTGTCGCGTTGGTCAACTCCGGGTCGGGTGTCGCGGCGGTGTGGGTCCTCCTCACGGCGGTGGGATATACGCTCTTCCTCTTCTTCGCTGTCCGGCCAGCGTTCATGTTGGTCCTCAAACGGACCCGAGCCTTGGAGGATGGACCATCGCAGGGTGTGATCGCACTTACCCTCCTCATCGCTCTCTCCTCTGCGTTCTTCACGGGAGTCATCGGAGTCCATCCTATCTTTGGGGCCTTCATGGCCGGACTAATCTGTCCCCACGACGGCGGCTTCGCAATCAAAGTCACTGAAAAGATCGAGGACTTGGTCAGCGCGCTCTTTCTCCCCCTCTACTTTGCCCTCAGTGGACTCAGCACCAATCTTGGACTTCTGGATTCGGGGAAAACATGGGGGTATGTCATCGGTGTCACTGTCATTGCGTTTTTGGGGAAGTTCTCGGCTGCGTCCGTAGCGGCACGAATGAGTGGGTTATTTTGGAGGGAAAGTATGGCGATTGGGAGTTTGATGTCGTGTAAGGGGTTGGTGGAACTCATTGTGCTCAACATCGGGTTACAGGCACGGATTTTGAGTCAGCGGACATTCACGATTTTCGTCGTTATGGCGCTCGTTACCACCTTTGCGACGACGCCATTGACGGTCGCGTTATACCCAGTCTGGTACCAGAAGAAGTTGGAGGCGTGGAAGAAGGGACTCATTGATTGGGATACGGGACGGCCTACAACGAAAGGGAGGGCGGAGGAGGAGGACGTGAGTGTTGTTGCGGCGAGGCTGGAAAGTGGGAAGGTTAGGGATCTGTTGGTGTATTTGCGATTGGAGAACATGCCTGCGTTGATGACGTTCGTCTCTTTGCTTGGTGGGAGGCCTCATGACATCAAGCGGGTGCACCCGTCTCACGCCGCCACGACTCTTGGTGAGACCGAGCCCGCACCGCCGAAGAGACCGGTTGAGGTCCACGGTGTTCGCTTGATGGAGTTGACTGAGCGTGATTCATCCGTCATGCGCGTCTCCGAAGCCGAAGACCTCAGCTGGCGTGATCCCATAATCAACACCTTCCGCAACTTCGGTCGTCTCTACAACCTCGGCGTCTCAGGCGAAGTCCTCATCGCGCCTGAATCTTCGTTCGCGGAGCTACTTGTCAGTCAAGCGGGGAGGGAAGACGTTGATATGTTGTTGTTGCCGTGGAGCGAGGGGGAAATGAGGGAGGGGGAGAGAGGCGGGTTTGAGGGATTGAGGGATGAGAGGACGTATGCGTCGTTTATCGGGGAGGCAGTGGAGGGGTCATCGCCGACATGCAATGTCGCTGTGCTTGTCAACAAGGGATTCGGTGGCTCATCTCCGGTTGAGGAACGTCGTCCACACCCGTTGAGGCGTAGGACCTCTGCAATGAGTATCAGCGCCCACTCTCACAGCGTACGGGAGAAAACGGTCGCTCCGCCTATTCCGGATCGGAGTCATCATGTCTATATGCCGTTTTTTGGGGGTGCGGATGGGAGGGTTGCGTTGAGATTGGTGTTGCAGCTGGCGGAGAACGCGGATATCACAGCCACGATTGTGTTTTTCGAGCGTGTTGGGAGTGGAGAAGCCAGTTCTTCCGGGGTCGATCTTTCACCGACTACGTCCAGAACGGAGGATACGCCGTTACGTACCGTCCAATCGAAAACGAAGGACTCGACGCATGAGACTGAGCTCCAGGCTAGGGATTTGTCGTTCTTTGAGTCTATCCGTCGTTCGCTCCCGGAGAACCTCGCTTCTCGCGTCTTGTTGGAAAGCACACAAACATCTTCGCCAGTCGAGGATGCAATGGCACGCGCTGAGAGAGAAGTTGGACAAAACCCCAAAAACGCGGGAGATCTTATCGTGGTGGCGAGAAGGAGTAATGCAATTGACCCTATCGACAAGCCTGGGTCGTCGTATGGAACGCTCGGAGTTCTGGGCGGGAGATTCGTCGAGAGGGGATTAAGTGCGAGTGTTCTTGTCGTGCAGGGCGCTCGAGGGCATAGGCACGAGTAAAGGTGTCCATGGGTGCTCTCTTCGACAAATGAGGGTGTACGATATTTGTGGTCAGGCCTGTCGCCAGGAAGAATTTGGTTCTGGTGTAACATCTGGTTGATATCTAGCAAACGTATACCCGGTGATCTATTGGTTGGAGCTATGTTGCTTGCTTTCACCTACTTATATCTAATGGCAACTCGTCTGTAGGTTCACCATGGGGTCAAACTCCTCCTCCGATCTACCCTGTAGCACGAGTCACCAAATTGATGCCGTTCTATGCCTCGGCTTACGGACGGGCCGCCGTTTAACGTGCATCACATGGAAGCTCATGAACCGTGGGTCGCCATACAACCAGCTGGGCCTATTTTTGCTTTGCTGAAACCATCGAAACCAAACGTCATCGCTCTTCAGGACTATGGAGGTTTTCACCAGCATCTTGCTGGCTGGTATCATAGGCCTCCTCGTTGTCACCGTTTCCAGCGCCGGTAGGAACAAGCCCGCTCCGCTTCCTCCGGGCCCTCCTGGGCTCCCCTTTCTCGGCAACCTACACCAGCTCACGAAGGCCAAAGGTGGTCGTCAGCGTCAGTTCTACAAAGACCTTCATGCCAAGTATGGCCCCATCGTCGCTTTGAGAGCTGGGCCTTTCCGTACGATCATCTCTATTGCCGACGGCAAGATAGCAGATGAGTTGATGAATAAGCGTGGGGCTGTATATGGTGGAAGGCCGCACCTCCATATCATGGATATCGTTGGAAAGCACAGGTTTGCCATGATGACCTACAACGCTGAATGGCGGGCACGTGCATCTCCTTACTCCCCTCTTAACGAGTCTCACAGTGTATTTGCACATAGGAAAGCCGGAAAGTCTCTCATGCTCTTCTGGGTACCCACGCAGCCGAGAAATTCCATACTTTCCAGGAATACGAGAACCTTCAGTTCCTTAACCGTATGCTTCACGCTCCTGAGAAGTACCGTGAATGGACGAAACTCTTCTCGCTCTCCGTCATCCTTTCCGTTTTGTACGGAATGCGTATCGACGATCTGGAAAGTCCAGTCACTAAAGCACTTCAGAAGACTGCGGACAACCTTGCGAATCTCCTTCTCCCAGGACGGTTTCTGGTCGACTCGTTTCCCTTCATTCGTCATCTTCCCGATTTCTTCAACTCGTGGCGTGCCAAAGGTCGTGCGTATTATGAAGACGCGATTGGATTTTGGATTCCGTTCTGGGAGGTTTGCAAAGAAAATATTGAAACTGGGAAAACTCCGCATACATTCGGGGGTGCACTTCTGAAGCACCAGAAGGAGGATCCAGAGAAGTGGACGGATCTGAGGATTGGCTATGGTCTGATGGGATCTTTGGTATTTGCAGGAGCTGACACGGTATCCTGCTACTACCATTGACTCTGTTTTTCTGCTAATCGTGTTCATAGACCGCGATATGGACAACAGTGTTCTACGTAATCGCTGGGCTTCATACAGAATGCGTCAAAAAGGCCCAAGCCGAACTCGACGAGGTCGTCGGGCCGAACCGCCTGCCAACTTGGGAAGACGAGCCCTCCCTCCCCTACGTGCATGCGTTCATCAAAGAATGTCATAGGTGGCAGGGCATTGCTCCTTTCGGTACCTCCACTTCCATTCTCAACGTCTTGTCTGTTCCCCATGTGACTGACCGTGCGAAACCTTAGCACTTCCCCATGCAACAACCCAAGACGACGTATACAACGGCTACCACATCCCAGCAGGCTCAGTCATCTCCGCACAAGTCCACATAATCAACCGTGATCCCGCTCATTACTCCTCCCCAGACACCTTCGACCCCACTCGCTTCCTCAACCACACCCTCTCCGCCTCCGCCTCAGCAACCCAATCCGACCCCATGAAACGCGACCACTTCAGCTATGGCTTCGGAAGACGTATGTGTCCAGGTATCCATGTCGCCGAAGCTAGCTTGTTTTTGCAGGTCAGTAGGTTGTTGTGGGGATTTGACATTGCTAGGCCTGTGTGGAAGAAGACTGGGAAGGCGGTCAAGGACTTTGCTGAGTTCGATATCTGTACGTTGTACCGAACTTGATGTGGATGGTTGATGCTGACTTTGAGAATAGTTGTCAGTTATTCTGCGGCTGCCGCTGAGATTGATACTAAGATCAGTTCACGTGGACCAGCGTATGCCCAGGTGATGGAGGAGGAGGCTGCCAATGCGAGGACGGAGCTTGGAAAGATTCACGCAGAAACGCAGCCGGAATCAACTCAGTAGCGAGGTTCTGTGCTTGCACGCGTTATTTGTATGCCCGGTGCAAAGTCTCTCATTACCACTCTTCTTCGCAAGACTACTGGCACGGGTGTGAAGTGCTCGATGCAGGAATAAATGTGTTAATGACAGGCACGCTCTTTTTAAGGGTGACTCAGTATATTGTATGATGCTAGAATGCTCTTTCGTTCCCTTTTCCTTTCCTGTCCACCTTGCCTATTGAGCCCCGTCCTTCCTCTTGGTCCATGTTATTCGCTGCCTCATCGACTTCCACCACCTCCTTCCCAACCTACGTATACGGCTCCGCTCCATTCCCATTATGCACCACATCGTCCTCAACGGCCTTACCCTTTCCTTTGTCCTTCTTCTCCTCTTTCTTCATGCTAAACTTGCTCTGAATCTCCTTGAAATGAGCCAACTCCTTCTCACTAACACTCGGGACCAACTCATTCATCGCATCTTTGAAATCCTCTTCTGTAACGACAACTTCAGTATCCTCCTCAGTCGCCAGGTGATCGAAGAAATAGTGTGTTGAAATGGGAGGGACGTAGGACTTGACCTTCCGATCCACGGCGGCCGCTTGTCGTGTCATGGCCTTCAGCATGGCATCAGAACACAGGGCGTAGAAATCGGCTCCGGTGTAGGTAAAAGGACAGGCATTGGCGATGTTCGCAAGGTCGAGGGGTGGCGAAAGGCGGAACCTGTAAGCGATGTCAGTAGCAGATCGTGGACGCAACAGGAGCATTGACTTACTTTCGTGTCAATGCTTGCAAGATGTTCAGCTGCTGCTCATGCGTATTACTGACTCCGAGATACACCATTTTGTCGAATCTGTGAGGAATTGTCAGCGACTCCGCAAAAACATGCCGAAGGCCAAAGCTCACCGTCCCGGTCTCAACAAAGCTGGATCAAGCAAATCTGGCCTGTTCGTAGCTCCAATAACAAAGACATCTCCACTTCCCCCACCACTCATACCATCCAACTCTGCAAGCAATTGACTCACAATTCGATCCATCACACCTCCACTGTCACCCTGATTACCCCTCTTCGGCGCTACGGAATCCAGTTCATCGAAGAACACCACACAAGGCCTCGCTTCTCGAGCTCGCTGGAAGACACGGCGGACATTTGCTTCGGATTCACCGATGTACATGTTCAGCAACTCCGGACCCTTGACACTGAAGAAGTTGAGAGAGAAACTAGTTGCGACAGCTTTGGCGAGTAAAGTCTTACCCGTACCCGGGGGACCATAGAAGAGGATACCCGAACGCTTCTTCATCCCCGAAGCGAACAGTTCGGGGTGATCCAGAGGAAGTTGGATCGTGTCCATGATATCATCCTTCACACTCGCCAACCCACCGACATCATCCCATGTTACGTTCGGGATCTTCGGCGCACCGATGGAGTCCGAATACGCCTTTCTCGCCTCCGTCATTGCCGCCTCGAAATCTGCCGCAGTTACCCACCTCCCAGCAACCTGCACATCCTTCGCCGATATAGCTTGTCCAGAGCTGGAGATGAAGTTCTCGATCCGGGTATCGGCGACCATTTCTGCTCGCCGTACAACATCTACCAAATCACCCGCAACAAGCGCAGCGCTCTTGACCGCCAGACTCCTCAACTCAACATCCGGACTAACCCTCACGCCGCCCCTCTCAACCAGCGTCTCCAAGATACACAACCTCTCCCCCTCGCTTGGCGCCCCAACCTCAATCTCATGCCGAAACGCCGCCACGACACCCTCCCCAACCTTCTCCTTCTCAGAGGTTGTACCAACAAGCGCAACGCCGAATTCACCGGCAAGTTTTCTCGCCTCTTCCAGTGCCTCAGCAATAATCTCTCTCCCAAAGCTTTCCCCATTCTCGTTGTCAGACTTCTTCCTCCCCAACGCCTCGACATGCCGCAAGAGGATGAGGCAAGGCGCATACGCCCCAGCTCTCTCAATCCTGGCCCTCAAATACGCCTCCGTTTTTGCACTCGTCTCACCAACGATCTCGTACGCGTTTATCTCGAAGACGTGGATACCAAGTTCTCCCGCGGCCCAGTGCGCGAGTGTGGATTTCCCAACGGCGCGGGCGCCGTAGAGGAGAATTGTGCTTATAGGAAGTTTGCGGGCACGCGGGGATAGGGCGGCGGTGAGCAGGGCTTTTAGGCGGGGGTAGGCTGGGGGCAGATCCGTGGCGGGGGTGGAGGAGGGTGGCGATGCTGGTAGGGTTGTTGATAGGCCAAGATATGTCGGCCATCCGCTCGATAGCTTCGGTATGGTAAGTTGTTTTGAGCCGACTTGTGTCATCCTTGTCGTTTTTGGATCGACAATGACCTCCGCATCCTTCATTTCACCCTCGATCTCGACCATAAACCAGACTGCCGCCGTTTTTCGTCCACTCAACAGTTCCAGATCCTCACCATCGTCCTCATCTGCGTCGGGAGAAGGCGGGACGTATAACGCACGAGCAGTCTCCTCGTCAATCCCGACGCCGAAGATATCGCCACTTCGCATCACTCGTTTCATGTTGGAGAAATGGGATTTCAGTGCACTGAGAACAGCTGGTTGGAGTTCGCGGTCCGTGGATGTCGGGGTGGGGATCTTGTATATGTTGATTGCGTCAGCGACTTTGAGGAGGGCCTGCTTCCTCTTCTCAGAAGGAGAGAGAGGTGTGAAGACGAGCTGAGCTGGTGATCCCATATTGTGCCATAACACTGGAGATAGACGTACGCCATCGTCACTTTCATCACCGGCGAATACCCGGACGAGCCGCTTGGGTACGTCAGCTCCGTTAGAAACCCAGCATAGGTCCTCACTGAAAAGTCCCAAAGAACACATGGCTTCCGAATTCAGCAAGACCCACACCTCCTTATCTTCGTCCTCTGAGATGTGCTGTCCCTGAAGTCGCTCAACCCGTACGGGTCTTGTCAAGACGTGAGCCTGCAAGGACGGTAGCAACGCTTTTGATTGTGTTGGCACGGAGAAATGCAAACTCGAAGTCAGACTTGTATGCGAACCTTCCAGTCCGAAGAACCGAGACTTGTCCAGCTCACCCACCAGCTCATCCACATCCTCCTCCCCAACCTCATTTGAACTGGCCCCTCGAGCAATCACAAGCTCAGTCTCCGCGCCAATGACTCCTTGTACCACAGGTTCGCATAATCGTAAATGGAGAGCCGTGTTTCCTCCTTCCACATCGAGCTGCAACTTCGTACCTGTTCGGATGATCCTCCCTGACCTCCGGATCCACTCCGCCAACCCCACTTTATTCTCAACAATCGCATCATAAAACACTGGATCTGTCGAAAGGATCACATTTGTCAGCTCCACAGGTCTAGTGGACTGTACCTTCACCACCGTTCCATCCGTCCAGTCGCCGACCTTGCTCCCAATAGCGACAGTGCCAAATGGCAGTGACGGATTAAGATCAGCCCTGAGCACGCAATATTCTTTCGAATCGTAGATATTAACCTCAACGGCGACGTAGCAATACCCCCGAGAGATCTCCTCCGGTCGATACATCTCATCCCACAAATCCTGCGACATCACCGCAACCTCCTCAGACAACTCGTCAAGGACAGTCAACGTGGCACGTAATGGCATAAATCGCGGTTTCCGTAACGCTGCTGGCATCATGGAGTGTAACAGACTGTCGAAGTCCGTTGCGCTCTGGCTTTGGAGTATGTACGGTTACGGGGACCTCGGAGGTGCGGATTGCGGGGTCCCCGGTGGCGCTACTGCTGTGTGCAAAATTCTTGACGTAACTTTCCCATGTGCGCGCTAATCGCAAACTCCATATGACAAAAACCCCTAAAACAACATAGATAAAGGCCTCGGAGGTCGAGTAAGGGTTTAAAATGATCATACCTATCCTTAGCAATCACGTCGTGCCACCGGTTTTGGGCCACAAGGCCTCCCTCAGTCGCTTCATGCTGAAAAGGTGGTTTCAGGTTTAAGAAAGAAACGGACCCTAGAAGCCACTAGGGATGCAGCTCCGGGTTCCATGAGATAGAGGGAGCTTGGATGAACAAGTTCTATGTGTGGTTTCTTTGATTCTAACAGGTTTTGAGGTTTGTGGGTCCAGAGAGTGTTTTCGTTGCTTTCATGCATGTTCATGCAACATTATGCACCTATGGCGAAATCCTTCATAATGTCACAACTCTATGAGAAACGGTACTAAACGCATTTTGAGGACATCTATCGATTCCTAAGAGTATGATCTATCGACTTTCACCCTGAAATCGCCCTCCTAAGCCTTGTCTACGAAGATGGGCTGGTTCATGAAACTATTCCCGCGCAGGTAGGCGGTAAAATGCGCCGCGTCAAGAATTTTGCACACAGCAGTAAGGCAGCGGGTGGTGAACTGAGGATTCCAATTGCAATGGCATTGCAAAGACCAGGGTAGCTGGATTTGAAAGATTAGATAAGTACCATATAGCTATGATCGCAAGACAAACTCCAAGTACATACGCCTATAACCAACCCCTCAAGCAATGCTTCAACGTGATGAAATGACTGACCTCGGCCCCTCCCAAACCAACAAACAACGAATAACAAAGAAAACCACAGATAGACAATACCAAGACACGGCCCTCACATATCAGGCCCGGCCAAAACCTCCTTCATCGTCTGCCCAAACTCCCTAACATACCTCACCTCATCCGCTGTAAACCCAAGCCCGGTAGGCCTCATCTTCCTCGTGAACCCAGCCAATACCGCTCCCGTCTTACTCTTCAACACCTGCTCAGTGCGCGTGCCACCCTCCCTCCAAAGCGGCATCAGGATTCCGACTTTGAAAGCTGCGGGATCGGTATTGTCGCCTTCGTCGTTGTCAGGGTTTTGGTAGATCAAACCGCCATCACTGCGGAGAGCGCGGAGGTGGAGGGAACCGTCGAAGACGGGGGGAGGGCGCGGCATGCCGACTTCGGCGAGGAGCTCGGTGGTGATTCCGGCAGCAGCATCCACGATCAAGTTGTTCCCTCCACGTCCTCCACGGGAGGTGGCACCCGATGTGTTAGCCTGGTTACGCTGCGGCGAGATACGAAGGATATAAACGAAATCCAACCTCAACGTCTGCGCGATTAACTGTACCGCAAGCTGTGCAGGAGGCAAAGTCTGTTGCTGAGGAGCAGGCGCAACTTGACGAGGGACAGAAGCAGGCGTGACGTTCTGTCCAGCACGAGCATGAGCCATAGCTTCCTGCTTCGCACGCTGCTGTTGCTGGAGTGCGAGAGCAGGGTCAACAGCGGAGCTTGTACCCGTAGCTTCAGACGAGAAAGAACCATCGCGATGACGACGAGCGGTGGTAGCGGACATAGCAGGACTCTCAGGCGGAGTAGGAACCCCCTGCGCAGACAACAACGCGCTCGAATGAGGACTAATTGACGAGGCAGGCTCATTCAACACAGGAACACCGCGCTGCTGTTGTTGTTGATGCTGCTGCTGCTGCTGCTTGGCCTTCATCGCTCTAACCCCATCCAACGTAACCTTCGGATTCGCAACAGCACCCTTCGTCCTCGTCGTAACCTTCCCATCCCCATGCACAACATCCCGTTGCACAAACTGCTTGTCATCCGTAAGAATCGCAGTCTTCTGTGAATCGGGCTCGAACTCGCTCAAATGGCCACCTTCAGCTTCAGCGACAGCGCGTGCGGCGGCTTCGGCAGCACGACGACCAGCGTACTCGACGGAACGGATCACGTCGTCGGAAATGGTACCGTCGTTACGACCGTACTTGAGGCGAAGGGGGAAGTCATCCTCGTTCTGTTGGTGTTGACGAAGAGCGTGATTGGATGGCTTCTTCCTGACCACAACCTCCGTCTCAACAATCTCTCCATCCGTCTCCTCAACCCCATTCCCATTCTCGTGCCCGTTTCCGTTGTAGTTCTCCCCATCCTCCTCCTCCCCAAACCTCCCATGATCAACCTCTCGATACCTCTCCTGCTCGCCCTCCATCGTGGCAACAGCACTCATCCCACTCAACTTCCCCAACCTCTTCGGCCCAAACTTGAGTGGAATATTCAATCCCATTCCACCGTTGGGGTTATCCATCCTCGTCGGAGACTCAGGCAACGACGTGGTTGCGCCCTGACGGAAAGATTGCAGTGTACTCTCCATCTCGGCACGTAACTTCTTCTCCCGCTCTGCACGCGCAAACTCGATCTCGTCCATCGCCATACGCGCATACTCAATCAACCTCCTCCGATCCGCAGGCGGGAACTCCGAGCGCGGTTTCGTATCGATGATACACACTGTTCCGATCGCGAAGCCATCCGGCGTGATGATGGGGGCACCACAGTAGAAGCGAATAAACGGATCACCCGTAACGAGAGGGTTATTACACAACCTCCAGTCATTGAGAGTATCGAGGACGACCATGGGCTCATTCGTCAAAATAGTATGTCCACAGAATGCGACATCTCGGCCCGTACTCGGTGCGCCCAAACCAACCTCACATTTGAAGAATTGTTTCTTCTCGTCGACGAGGGAGATGAGACACATCTTTGTTCCGAAATGACGACGAGCGGAGACAACGATGCGCTGGAAACGCTCGATAGAGGACGGTGCGGTCTTGACTCCACCAGCACCAGTAGACGAAGTCGACGGGAGGGAACGGAGGTCATCCTCACTAGGCCTCCTCGGGAACTTACTCTCGTCAACATGAACATCCGCATCACCTTCCTCAGGCATGATTCCATACGAATGCAGCGCGGCGATACGAGCCTTATCGTTCGCAGGCTTAGGCGCAGGGAAGAATCCGTTGACCTCGGCCGGGGCATGTTTGGACAAGACGGGCTTCGACACGTTGATCTTGCCTTCAGCGTAGGACTTAAGGTAGGTCGCCCAATCCATCTCCTCGACTTGTTGACCATTCAAGGAACCAGAACGGGCGGAGGCGAGGGAGCGGGAGTCGACGCTCGCTTCGCGCTGGCGGTGGGGAGCGACGTCGAGAGGAGCAGGAGGCCCACGGCGTTGATTCGCGAGACCAGCTTGCGATGGTTGGGCGCGGAGGGCCGGAGCACGGGGAACGATAGCCTCGTTCAGGTTGGAGTAATGCTGCGCGTACTGTTGTTGCTGATACGGCATGTGCTGCTGTTGCTGATGGTGGTAAGGAGCACCGCCAGAAGGAGTAGCGGAACGTCCAGACGACTCCTGGCGCATGCGTGTGACCTTGGGCGTAGGGGCATAAGCCTCATCCCTCGCGATAGGCCTCGACATAAGGGGGCGAGTGACGGGACTGACGTCGTCGGCAAGGTCGCTGATCGCTGGACCACCGTAGCCATTCACACTGAGTGCACCACCGCTCCTGGCATAAGACGAGGCAGACTGAGGAGGGTGACCGTCATAGTGACCTTGGCCTTGTTGAAGAGTGCTATGAGATGCTTGACGAGCGAGGGTGGAGAAGTTGTCGTTCACGGGCGTTTTGGACTTCTTCTTGCGCAAACCAAGAGAACGGGCGAAACGTTTGACGAAGGAGGCTTTCGGCGAGGGCGGACGAAGAGAGGCGAGGTCGGATTGATGCATCGTTTCTCTTATTGTATGTTGTAGTAGATGTTCAGTGTCGTAGTCGATAAGACCGAGACAAGGTGAGATGGAGTCGTCGAAAGGAACGAAGAAAACGATGAAGGGTACGGACTCGAGAAGACGTCGAGAAGAAGGTGAGGATGACCGTCACTTATAGATGAGCTGACGCTGACGAACGGCGAGGATCTACCCTCAACGGAAACAAGAGGCCTCAACTAGGACAAAAGGAGGTTTCGATCAGATAGAATAATCGCGTTTGACGGTACGCACCCCTCCTTTATTCGTCGAACTTGACTGGGGGATCTTTGACGAACGGCGCAGCAACTGATCAGTGTTTGACAGGAATCCTTGCCAGAACTTTGAACTTTCACGTGCAGCGCGTAATCAAACCCTTGTAAGGGATGAGCTGGTTCAACTTATTCGAATGTCGTCCTGAAGTAGATTGCTCGAAGACGTCCGCGTGATGCTGTCAAAGCTTAGAGCTTAGATGCGTAAGTGCAGCCGAAACCGGGATCTCTCCTCGTAACGGGTTACTCGATACAGATGACCCTGAAGCTCAAGGCGCTTGAATATGGTTTCGAGAGGGTCCGAGCAACGGTTTGGATGATTGTTGATGATGCTGGTCCGAGAGGAGGCCCCTGATATATTTGCAGTTCAAGCTCCCAGTTTCTCCGCCGCGCGCTAACAAACCTTAAAAGCTTACACAAGGACGAATTCGAATGTCCGCCTTAGGAAACCGCAACCGCGGCCGCTGAATTCACCAAGTCGAAACTCCAAGTCAACTCTTCAAAGAGGCAAGACCACCCCCGTCATCCTCATCCTCCTCCAACACAAGCGTCAAACAACGACCCGTCGCGCCTGGACCCTTCAGCTTGCAATCGAGCTCTCGACTCTGTATTTGACTCGTGGCAAGGCTCCTCGCAGCGACTCAGTCTAGTTTAACCAGCGGCTCCGGATGCATGATTTCAGATTGCACGCCGAACAGCCGGGGAAGCTGGAAGCGAAGCATGCCGTTCCATCGTCCGATCGTCAGTAAGATGTAGAAAACAAATCATTTGTTAAACAGATCGATGTCCATGGCCAGCATCTGTATCGTATTACCTAAAATTTAGACATATCGCCTGGTGGTGGTCACCGTCAGATCTCATCCCGTGCCCAGACACTCCTCTCCGGTGCCAAACTAGACGAATACTGACAATGTATCAATCCATGCTGCCCATGCTCACTCCCATTCTTCTTACTGCTCTCTCCATTATCTTCTTCCTCCTCATCACTGCTCACAATCGTAAAAGGATCATAACTCCCCTGCGGCATCCCATCACCCCTCATCTCCCCCGCAGGGCCCAGCGGCGCAATCCCCGTACTCTCAACCACAATCTCCTCTTCCTCGACTTCCCGTGCACTTTCTAATTCCTCCTCCGTACTCACTAATCTCGAATCCTCACGATCTTGAGTAGCGGTCGAACGAGACCGCGAACGATGTCCTTCCTCGACCCTCCGGTAAAACTTCCGGTCCTCATCCCATGCCCGACCCTCCTTTCTCGCTCTTACGCGTTCCCGTTCTTCTTCATCACGGTCCTCAACGACCAAATCCACCAACCCCTCCCTAGCCGATGACGTAGAGGACCCAGACTGCGTACTCGACTGCCGATGCGACGAAGGTCGCGGTAACCGTTCCGGGTTATCTGCCCGTCCCTTTCCTTTGAGAAGTGCCGCATGTGTCGAAGTCGTAGGGTGTTGTAGGTTGCCTCGGCTATTGACGAATTGGCTAATCGGTCCGTTATGAACCTCAATCACCGGATACTACACAATCCACAAATTAGCACACACATCCTCTTCAATCTCCAAGGAAGAGATCTCACGTTATAATCCCCAAACTCCAACCCCTTCGCATCCCGATACAACCGCTCAACCCTCTCATCAACCTCAAACTCCAGCTCACTCTCAACCAACACCTGCCGCCCCTTCCTCCCCTTCCTCCACCTCTCCGCCTCCGCTTTACTCACCTGCACATACATCGGTTGTCCCGCACCCGTTACACCACCAACTGCACCCAATAGCGCAGTACGCGAGTTGACGACAGGGGGTTTAGGGATCCAATACTTGGATTTCCCACCTTTTTCGTAACGGAGACCTTCCATTTGTCGGGCCCAGCGGGCGTCTGCGCCGGGGAGGATTTCGACTTCTCCGGGTTCGAAGGCGCGGTAGCCGTAGCGTTCACCAAGAAGCGTGTCCCTCGAGTCCTGCACCAAGTCCCGCACCCCGAACGCGTCGCGAAGGGCGTAGTACACCGGCATTCGAGCGGCGGAGATAGTTGGGTCGCAGTAATCTTTGTAGGAGAACGCGTACCAGTGTCCGATTGCGAACATGGGCATCTCGAAACAGATTAGTGCATCCTGGATTGCGCGGGCGATGTTGTCGGGGGTGTACCCGCCCACCTGATGAATTGTTCCCAACCAGACAAAGATGGCGAGGGCGAAGCCTTGCCAGTAGGAGGCGAAGATGACGAGTTTGATCGTCAGGAACTGTTCGTACTTCCATGTTAGCTGAATCCTCGAAAGGAGAACGTAGTGGAAATACGAACCTTCGGCATAGGTCGGAATGGCTGCAAATCCTTCGACATACACACCCAAAACATCGCCAAACTATACAAACTCACCGTAACACTAACATTATACACCAACCCACTCCACAAATACCCACTACCTAACCCAATGTACCCCTCCTGATACACATCCGCCCACTTCATCAACACCGTTGCCGCCGCCAATATCGGCTTGAGCCAAGTATATTGTAAGATTCCGCGTTTGATGGCGAGGAAGGTGTATGGGTCGGAGATGTCGACGCGGGGGAGGAAGTGGTTGAGAGGCCAGGCGTGGGGTTTGGGGGTTCGACCGTGCATCATGATGACGAGGTTTCGCTCGCCGCCGAGGTAGGCGATGAGGAGGGCGAAGAAGCAGTAAATTACAAAGGCCTTTCACATCGTGAGGGTTAGCGAGCGATTCGCTTGGTGGAAGGAGGAGGGGTAGATACCTCGTAGATATCCCGTATGGGTTCGATGTAGAAGGAGAGTTTGAAACTCCACAGCGATAGCCAACATGTAATCGCATACAACGGCACCATCAACAAAATCCTCACCACGAACCGCTGCAGTAGTGGTTTCCGGTAGTTCTTGAGCTGGAGCCATATCGAATAGAGTGCTAATCCTGTTCACCCTCGTCAACACTTCATCCATGAAATCCTGAAATTTCTGTGGAAGATGAACATACCGGTGGCAGCCACCGTCGCAGCACCAGCGACGTATATCACCGCTCTTCCTAGCTTGTTCCCTGAGCCGCCGCCGAGATCGATGTCGTCCATCTCGTCTTGTGCGACTTTAGGAGGATTTATGAAGTTTGAAGATAGATGACCGGAGGGTTGACGGGGTCCTTGGCGGAATGTTTGGTGGAGACCCAAATAAGGTTGAGGCTGACGTCGGCGCATGCACCATGGAGCACGAGTCAAAGGGGCCCCCGAGATAAGCGAGTCAAAGGTAAGAGGATCGGTATATTATGGTATGCTGTCGTAAATATTACTTCTAAGGGGCTCTCCTTTCCTCGCAATGGTCGGCGCGACGGAGTCTGGACGTCTGACCGGCCGCCTGTTGATGTCATGGCAATGGCGTTCGAGGTGCCGTCGGATACCGCTCCAAGCCTTGCTCAGACCTGGTCTTCTGCAACCGCATCATGGTACTCCAATCATTCCTCAACGTCATGCATTAACGACATCCTCGAAGTTTTCAGCCCAGATCTTTGTCATACTCCTCGCTGCCTCACGCGCCGCTCCAATGAATGCTCCGTCCTTCTCGTCGAAGTTCTCGGCTTCGGTCGTTAGTCCAACGGATTTGAGTAGATTCGCATTACTGTAGGACAAAGTCAGGCGAGCTTTATAGAGAAACAGCAATTGTTGTTCCTACATTTGTTGACATGTCAGGAGGATCTTTTGCAGTTCGGTCAGGATGGCTCGCTCGCTTGTAGTCATATTTGGCGGACTGCGATCATGGTCAGTTCAATGGTGTTCCCTCATAACGAACGTCGGCCAGGCTCACCTCTTCAGTTCATCTTGCGACATCCTCGTTGTCTGCTGTTGCTGCCTCACCCACACGCGTCCTCCAAGTAACCCTGACTGCCACGGAACAATGTACGCGCAAGGCACCAAGAAAAGTCAATTAAGCCTGCATCGATACCGCGTACCGGTAAAAGTCAGAGTCATTACGACGACGCATACACCTCCATTCTACAACGATGGGTAAAAAGGGTGCAAAGAGCAAGAAGGTTGGCTTCTTCTTCTTCCAATACGATCGCAGATCAACGACTAACGAAGTGGTTAACAGGGCGGCGATGATTATTGGGATGACGCTTTCGAGCAAGACGTCGACCCTATCAAGAACGGACACGATGATGCCGCCGCTGCGGAAGACTCCGAAGTCGAGGAAGCAGGCGGCTTGATGGCACAAATGAAGATCGCCAAGGACAAGAAGAAGAAGAGGGGCGGGAAGGCCGCCGCTGCGGTCGAGGACGACGAACCCCCCACTCCTGAGGAGCCTGCCGAGGAGGTCTCAAAAGCTCCAGTCGAGGTTACTGAGATTTCCGATGATGAGTACTTCGCGCCCAAGAAGGGTAAGAAGGCCAAGAAGGGTGGAAAGCCTGCGACTCCTGCGGCTGAGGAGGAGGAAGAGGCGCCCGCGGCCCCGGCGGAGGAGTTCAGAGTCAAAACGAAGGCTGAGAAAGAACGTGAAAAGAAGGAGCGCGACAAGGCGAAGAAAAAGGCTCAGGCTGAGAAGAAGAAGGGTGGTGCTGGCGCTGCTAAGGCTGAGGCTACCGCCACTACTCCCACTGAGGAGAAGAAGGAGGACGACTCTGCCTCTGCTGGAGCCAAGAAGGGTGGCAAGAAGCTCCCCGCGCATATCGCCGCTCTCCAGAAAGCCCAGGAGGAGCGTCGTCGCCAGGAGGAGCTCCAGCGCCAGGCTGAGGAGGAGGAGAGGAAGCGTTTGGAGGAAATCGAGAGACAAGAGGCTGAGGAGGAAGCGAAACGCGAGGAAGTCAAGCGCTTGAAGAAAGAGAAGGAGAAGGCGAAGAAGGAGCAGCTCCGTGCTGAGGGTAAGCTTCTTTCTAAGAAGCAGAAAGAGCAACAAGCCCAAGCGCAACGACGACTCCAGCAACTCCTCGACTCCGGTGTCAAGGTCGAGGGATTAGCTGCTGAAGAGGAAGAGGAGAAGAAACCCAAGAAGGTCGTATACACCTCTCGAAACAAGAAGAAGCAGGAGGAGGAAGCGAAGAAGAAGGCCGATGAAGAGGCGAAGCGCAAGGTTGAAGAGGAGGCGAAGCGGAAGGCGGAGGAGGAGGCCAAGAAGGAGGGTGAGGATGAGGATGGGGACGATTTGTTGGAGGATTGGGAGGCAGCTCTCGGCAGTGATGGTGAGGTTAAGGATGCATGGGATGCGCCGTCTGAGGATGAGAAGGAGGAGGCTACGCCTGAGGAGATCACTCCTGAGGCCGAGGAGGAGGACGAGGATGATGAGGATGAGGGCAGCGATGAGGATTCGAACGATGACTCAGACTCAGACTCTGATTCTGATTCCGATGACGACTCATCTGACGAGGAGCAATCCGCAAACCAGCGCATGTTGGCCCAGCGTAAAGCCGAGGCAGCAAAGGCCCGCGAAGAACGTCACAAATCCGCCATGGCCGCCCGCTCCGCCGACAACCTCCGCTCCCCAATCGCCTGTATTCTTGGTCACGTCGATACCGGAAAAACCAAACTCCTCGACAAAATCCGTCAAACGAACGTCCAAGAAGGCGAAGCCGGAGGAATCACACAGCAAATCGGAGCCACCTACTTCCCGATGGATGCGATTGTTAAGAAGACTGCTGTCCTTGACAACAAGGGTGATTTCGAGTTCAAGCTGCCTGGGTTGTTGGTTATTGACACACCTGGACACGAGTCTTTCACGAATTTGAGGTCTCGTGGAAGTTCGCTTTGTAATATTGCGGTTTTGGTGGTTGATATCATGCACGGTCTCGAGCCCCAAACTCTCGAGTCCATCCGGTTGTTGAAGGAGAGGAAGACCCCGTTCATCGTAGCTCTCAACAAGATCGACCGTCTTTACGGCTGGGACCCTACTCCCAACGGCGGCTTCGAGGCATCCTTGGCGAAGCAGAAGAAGACTGTCCAGAGGGAGTTCCAGGATCGCTTGGAGAAGACGCAGTTGGCGTTCGCGGAGCAGGGTCTCAACTCCCAGCTCTTCTCCAAGAACAAGAATATGGCCAAGTATGTCTCGTTGGTTCCTACTTCCGCGCACACGGGAGAGGGTATTCCCGATCTCTTGTTCTTGTTGTGTAAGTTGACGCAGGAGAGGATGACTGGGCGTCTCATGTTCGTCTCTGAGCTCGAGTGTACTGTGCTTGAAGTCAAGATGATCGAGGGATTGGGAACGACGATTGATGTCGTCTTGGTCAATGGTGTCTTGCATGAGGGTGATAAGATCGTTGTGTGTGGTATCAATGGACCCATCGTGACGCACATCCGTGCGTTGTTGACACCCCAGCCGATGAAGGAGTTACGTGTCAAGTCCGCGTACGTGCACCACAAGTCTATCAAGGCTGCCATGGGAGTCAAGATTTCTGCGAACGATTTGGATAAGGCGATTGCTGGTTCTAGGTTGTTTGTGTGTGGACCTGACGATGATGAGGAGGAGTTGAAGGATGCTGTCATGGAGGATTTGCAGGATATGTTGTCTCGTATTGACACTACTGACCGCGGTGTCTGCGTGCAGGCGTCTACTCTTGGTGCACTTGAGGCGTTGTTGGAGTTCTTGCGTACCTCTAAAATTCCCGTCTCTGGTATCAACATCGGTCCTGTCTACAAGAAGGATGTCATGCGTGCCGGTGCGATGCTGGAGAAGAACAAGGAGTTCGCAGTTTTGCTCTGTTTCGATGTCAAGGTCGACAAGGATGCTCAACACCTCGCTGACGAAGCCGGTGTCAAGATCTTCACTGCGGACATTATTTACCACTTGTTCGACCAGTTCACTGAGTACCAGACTAAGATGCTCGAGCAGAAGAGGGTGGAGGGTGCGGCGATCGCTGTGTACCCTTGCGTGTTGAGGACCGTTGCTGTCTTTGCCCGTAAAGACCCTATCTTGTTGGGATGTGATGTCGTC
The DNA here is from genome assembly GCF_001661265.1 of Saitoella complicata NRRL Y-17804. Taxonomy (NCBI): domain Eukaryota; kingdom Fungi; phylum Ascomycota; class Saitoellomycetes; order Saitoellales; family Saitoellaceae; genus Saitoella; species Saitoella complicata. Next base: position 64,156 of record NW_017567013.1, on the reverse strand, counting down.
GAGGGTGCCTTGCGCGTGGGTACTCCCATCTGTACCATCAAGGATGGCGAGGTTATCTCCCTTGGTAACGTCACCTCCATCGAGTCCAACCACAAGTCCGTCGATGTCGTGAAGAAGGGTCAGGCTGGTGGTGGTGTCGCCGTCAAGATCGAGGGACAGAACCAGCCCCTCATTGGTCGTCAGGTCTCGGATAAGGACCCGCTTTACTCTCAGATCTCAAGAAAGAGTATTGATGTCCTCAAGGATCCCGCGTTCAGAGATTCCGTGTCAAAGGAGGAGTGGGCTTTGATTGTGCAGTTGAAGAAGGTGTTTGGAATCTTGTAGGTGGTTATGGACGTAGAAAAAGAGGGCGTGAAGAGTAGGATGAGGATGGTATTCACAGTTGCATTTTGCTTCTTTGTTTAATCTAATATCTTGTTTTCGGATAGTCATTCATAAAAAAGCATTTCTTCCTGATACTCGATCCGGACTTGGTTAAGTATAGTCCAGATTTTACTACCTGTTCTTTCGATGTCGTCTATCTTCTCCGCATGATGGCATCGTCACATCGTCCGGGGTGTTCACCACAAGCTTGAATGAGCGAACGAGAGGATACCGAAGGCTGTTCAACAGACATGATTGGCTCATCTTGTTTAATCCATTCTCCAAACCACTGTATCACAATCTCCTTCCAACTCGCGCATACCGTGCGAAAACTCGGCCCGACTGGACCCCGCTGCACCTCACCTGCACGCACCTTTCATATACCCGAACCTTGACCCTTCCACCCAAAAACCCTCATGCCTCTCCTCCACCCTTCCTCGAAACCATCCTCTACACAATGATCCCCTCCCTCCCCACCGAACTCCACCACCAAATCCTCCACTACCTCGCCGCCATCGACCCAACAACCCTAATCCACACCTGCCGCGCCGTATGCTTCCAATGGCGGCAATATGTCGATCACCATCTCGTGGGTGTGTTATTGGCGGAGTGTGGGGTGTATGTATTGACCAATCGTGGGAGATTTAGGTTCAGGTGTGGGGGTGTTAGGACGGATCGTGTCGATACATGTACAAGTGCGGATGGGGGCGAGAAGTGGAAGGGTTGGGATGTGAGGACGGGAGAGGCGAGGTTGGAGATGGATTTGACGGATCGGTTGACAAGGAAGAACTTGAGGAAATTTGGGAACGCGGGTGAGGAGGTGAGGAAGGAGGAGCTTGTCGTACGCACCGTTGACGTATATTTCCGTTCACCCTCTTTTATCGAGGGATTCCGGCCCCCAATCCCGGTCGATTCACCTACTTCGAAAGAGGTTATCCATATCAATATCGAAGCTAGGAATGCGGTCATCGATGGCCTCGGACTTCTACGAGCGGTGTTCTGGATGGGGATGGGATTGGATCGAGCTATACGGTCGTATGAGCGGTTAATTGGTAAGGTGAAGGGAAGAGGGAAGAAGGAGCTTGAGGAGTGTTTCGAGGAGGCGTGTAGGAGGCTGAAGGTGAAGAGGAGGTATTGGAGGACGCAGAGGTATGGAGTTAGCCAGCGCATGGAGGACTATTGTTGGCGGAAGATGTAAGTAGGGGTGGCTATAACCTTCAAGAATTGTGTCATGCACTTCTCGTTATGCTCATGTCCTCTCCATTTTCCCACGGTCCATCCTTCCTGCCCTATAAGCTATCAATATTGTTCTTGACACAACTCAACAACCACAAGCTAGAATGAAGCGAAAACTTGATACAAAAAAGTCCTATATTCAATGAGGCAACTATCAAACTCCAGGAATCCGTCCAGATCGTCTACAGGGCTGGAGTCTCTCATGAGGTTGTTAGGGGCTGGGGTGCCTTGACTAAATGGATGCCGCATGTCAGCAGACAGCAGAGTAGGCAGCATTGGATACCCTGCTGAGCTGGGGCTGGAATCAGGTGTGCTATCTGGTATATCCGCTCGCTGAAATGCTTTGTGAAAGTCCTTGAAGACCGAGGCTGAAATGGGAGGGCCGTTCGATGGTGGCCGTAGAACCAGGTTCGACAACAGCAATCGCCCGGCGGTCTTGCTGCATGTAGTTGACACGGCGATGGACTCTGCTGAGAGGGTGAATGTTGCAGATGCTTTTGGTGATGCTTTGAGCACATCCAGCGGGCTTGAAGTGCTTGTAGCGCAGCAAGCTTGTCGTACTTAGCCGGGTCACCCTCGAATCCAGCTTCGATCCATTCGGGCTTAGGTGATCAGCGCCTCACATTGACAGCTTCGACGAAGGTTTTCCAGTCGAGTTCACGGCGTAGTCGGTTCCACGGAGCATCACGGTCTTGACGCTTTCCGCGGAGTACCTTCCATTGCATTTTCGCGGTGAAATCGCGTAAGGTAAATTACCCCCAGGCAGGTCTCGATCATCCCATGACTCCTCGAGCACTGCCTCTGTCAACTGCGTTCCGATGAATCGTTTTCCGTAGCCAGCTTTCGTTTAGCAGGCATTTTGATGGATTGGTCTGATTCCGCGCAGATGCACCTACGACGCGCGCTGTGTCAAGAATTTTGCACCTTGGCAGTTCAACCGCACTAGGAAGATCGAGAGCGAGACGAGATGAGATGCAGGCGGTCCGATTGGGAAGCCGATTGTTAGAGTCTCTTCTGTCTTATGATCCGACCTGCCCTATGAGCTATCGATCTCGCCAGCTGCATCGCTCGTATCCCCATCCCTTTGGCTTCCCGGCAGCACCGTAGTGCCGAGGAAGCTCGCGCCAACTTCCCCACGTCCCACCAAAGCTCCGAAGCTTAATTCACATAGCGCAAACATAAAAAGTCCTTCGATCGCTCGGCCTGCAAACAACCATGTCTGCCTCAATCGTCATGGACGAGAAGGATCACCCTCACGAGAAATCAGTGACGCTCACCCAAATAAAAACTGCCGAAACCCTCGCCTCAACCTCCATCGCACCCCCCAACCTCCCCCTCGAGCCGGTGACCACCAACGCCGGAACAACAGACCTCCCGGACTCTGAATACCCCCATGGCGCGAAACTGGCGTTAATCATGCTCAGTTTGTGTTTAGCCGTGTTTCTTGTGGCACTTGATAATACGATTATCGCGACTGCTATTCCGAGGATTACGGAGAGGTTTAAGAGTTTGGATGATGTTGGGTGGGTACGTGCCTCCTCCTTCCCCCCCTCTCGCCCTCGCCTCATCAAAGATCAAGGGCTGACGTTGATAAAATGACCATAGTACGCATCGAGCTATCTGCTAACAGCCTGCTCCTTCCAACCCTCCTTCGGAAAGATCTACACCCAATTCTCCCTAAAATGGACCTTCCTAATCTGTATCTCCATCTTCGAACTCGGATCCCTGATCTGCGCTATCGCGCCCAATTCAACCACCCTAATCATCGGTCGCGCAATTGCTGGATTGGGGAGTTCTGGGTTGTTTAGTGGTGCGTTGACGATTATTGCGTATACTGTACCGTTGGAGAGAAGAGCTGCATTTGGGGGGTGTATTGGGGCTATGTATGGGATTGCGTCGATTGCGGGGCCGTTGCTTGGTGGTGTATTCACTGACCACTTGTCCTGGAGATGGTGTTTCTACATCAATCTTCCTATCGGCGCGGTGACGGTACTCGGTCTCTTGTTCTTCTTCAAGCCGCCGCATCGAGAGACGAGCACTCACACCCTCCGCGAAAAACTCGCCGAAATCGATTTCATCGGTATGTCCGTCCTCCTCCCCTGCGTTATCTGTCTCCTCCTCGCCCTCCAATGGGGTGGGACGACATACGCGTGGTCAAGTGGTCGAATCATCGCGTTGTTGGTTGTCTTTACGGTGTTGTTGGTCGTTTTCGTGGGTGTGCAGTGGAAGTTGGGTGAGAGAGCGACGATTCCGTTGGGAATTATGAGGCAGCGGACGGTGTTTTTTTCGGCGTGGTTTGTGTTTTTTGTTGGGGCTGGGTTTTTTGTGTTGGTTTATTACGGTATGTCACTCCCCCCCCCGGTTCTTCCTCCTCCTTGTCCCCGGACCAATGCTAATGATGAACGGTGGTGTGCAGTCCCGATCTACTTTCAAGCCGTCAAATCCTCCTCCGCAACAAAATCCGGGATCCAAACCCTCCCACTCATCCTCGCCGTCGTCGTCGCATCCCTCGTCTCCGGTATCGGCACCACAGTCTTGGGATACTACACCCCCTTCATGATCATCGGCGCCGCCCTCTTCGCCGTCGGATCCGGCCTAATCTCGACATTCAAGGTCGAGATGGCGACAGGGAGGTGGATCGGGTTCCAGATCATCGCGGGGGCAGGCATTGGTGCTTGTTTGCAGCTTCCCGTCATCGCGGTTCAGGCTGTACTACCAATGCAAGACGTCCCCTCCGGAACCGCGATCGTGATTTTCTTTCAGACGTTGGGTGGAGCGCTTTTCGTCTCCGTCGCGCAAACGATCTTCACGAATGACCTTCTTTCCTCACTCCTCGCCATCCCGCCCACCGCCTCGGGGGAAACAGTGGACGCAGCGACGATCATTGCGGCCGGCGCGACGAATTTGAGAAGTGTGGTTAGTGATCCGATGTTGTTGAGGGAGGTGTTTGGGGCGTATGTCGGGGCGTTGGATAGGGCTTATTATGTTAGTGTTGCGACGGGGGCTGTGGCGACGTTGGTTGCGTGTGGGGTTGAGTGGAAGAGTGTCAAGGGGAAGAAGATTGAGGCAGCAATGGGGTGAGCTTTGCGCGAGCCGTTAGGTGAGCAATGCGAGAGCGACATGTGTGGTCAAGGTGATGTTATGGATGGATGTATGGAGTATTTAGTGACTGCACAGAGGAGGAAGGAACCGATCTCTTTTCAATCTTATACCAGTATACCAATTGATAGTTTATGGGCTTTGCTTAGACAGTTAATAACCCCAACGCGGCATCTTCTTTCTCTCTTTTTCATCTCAGAGAAGTGACGGTCCAGCGTCAGCGTCTACCGGCCGTCAGCGAAGCCGTTCCGTAGGCTCGATAGTATCCATAGCATACACCTGCTCCTTCACAATCTTCTTCTTTAAGCATTCAACCCAAGCTCACTCTTGATCTCAGCCGGCCCACCCTCGTTCGCATCCTCCAATTCCTCGGTTGTGAGGCATACATGTACGTCCATACCCTCCACCTCACCCCTTCCCTCGCCCTGAATTCCTTCGATCGTTTTCGTCCATACTACGACGCCTGGTAACTTCTTGCCTATAAGACACAAATACCTCCGTTAGCATCTATCCTGCAAGTCTGAAGAGCGCGGAAACATACCGCTTGTTTTCCGCTGCCAGATCCGTTTGTGGATTTCGTCGCCTGTTGCGAGGTCGACGGCGGTGTATGCTATCTTATGAGAGTCGAGGATGGACGCGATTCGGGTCGTCGCTGTCGTGAGCTACGTTCCACTCTCCGTCAGTTTCACCTCACCCAACCACCCGTTCGACAACGTGGAGCACGGACCTGGGTGGAGCCACCAGCGAGAGAGGTGTAGAGGTAGACTCGTGTATCGTCTGACATTGTAATTGTATAATTGACCTTCGTCTCGGCGTATAGAGGGGGTCTTCTTGGTGTTGTCTTTGACTGGCGGGTTGGGTGACGTGCGAGTCTGGGGTGCAGTGTGCGTCGATTGGCTAGGGACACGTGCTGATATGGGAGATCGTCGTGGGAACCTGGATTGAAACGAGGTTTAAGAGGGAGATTCAAATTTGCTATCAATTTGCACTATGACTATTCCCGAGCGCCGGCTGCTGTCGACGGAGAATACGTGCCTTCCTGAGCTGCGAACGGCGTTTCCTGGCAATCTGTACCGAATTATAGATTATGTCGTCCATGAACTTGAGTGGACGTGGAGCGTAGGCGATGCGCAACAGTGCGAGAGTGCTACCGGTGGGAGTATGCGGCCATAACAACGGCCAAGTGCTTGATGATTTCGTGTCGTATTTCTTGGGGAAAATCACAAGCATGGTTCAGAACTTGGAAGCTGTCAGGCCCCACGAGCCCCCTGAATTCGACTGTCACGAAGACCTAATTCGTGATTGCACAAATATGGAATAACATATTCCACTTTCAGCAAAAGCACTCGAATAAGTCATTCGATTGTATGAAAAACACGAATAAAGTGAGAAAGTATTCAAGTAGAGTGGAATTCCAATTCATGGTACACAAATACCTTATTTGACCTGGAATGATATTCGTTCCAGGAGAATAAGATATCTCACATCAATAAAAAAGAGATTGAGGATCAATGGGCGAGGGTCTTCGAGGATCAATGGTCTTTGGTGGCGGTTCTTCGGCCTGCGCCTCTCGAGAGTGACATGTGAGCACAAGCGCTGGTGCGCTGATGCGCTGGCAAATTTCACCAAGTCCTCAGCACAAACAGGAACCCACCACCATCAACGTCTCAATCTCCCTGGGTGTCTCGCGACTGACTGACAAAAGCAGCGAATCCTACACCTCCCTGGTCCTCTCCCATCTGTTCTCCCGATGCTATGGCTTGTATCGTCTCAACCCAAACTGGGCACATGATCGCCGTTGCTGAAGGGTTAACATGATGGTTGTTTAATCTCGACACTCTTGCTTGATGTCTCCTCTTATTCGGGTGAGTCCCGCACTTTGTTGACAGCAACAGTAAAGCGACTTCTCATCGGTTTTTACTAACTTGCCCTGACCCAATGGCAATGAAGGTTCGTGGTAGGAAACAGCCTGGAAAGAAGATCTTGCGCACTTCAGGAGCATCAAATCGATACACGTCCAATCACAGTTCTCAAGATGATACGGAGTTTGACGTTGACGATGATAATGAAGACGATGAACTTGTTTCGACTGAGTGGACAAAGGAGAGATGAGAGGAAGCGTCATGGTATGCACATGTGTGTTGACAGTGGGACTTGAGGCATGGTTGGGCTTCTGAAATTTTCGGATCTTATTTAAGTTTCAACGATATTAATCTCAATGGGCCTAGATTGATGACCTGTGATAGATGGGACCAATGAACGTCGCGTCTATGCAGTGTGCAGTCATGAGGTAGAATAGTATAACAGTGTAGTGTTGGTAAATCGTATAAAAAATTCTGCCTTCAAGACGAATTAACAATCCAGATTGTGCCCAGAATATCCCACTAACTCGAATAACTCTATTCGTATGCTTACGGGTACCACTAAGGGCATCACTGTCAGACGTACCACTGGCTGGGGTAAATCTCTATGAGAGGATCTCAGAAACTGTGATATACTCAAAGAGAAGGTTGTATTGGATGAGTATCTTAAGGTGGCATAAGGCCTGGCTTATATAGTTTTCCATGTACGTCCAAATGTACGTCCAAGTGTACGTCATGATGAGTCATGACGCCGGTGCCGTGCCATAACTAAATGACTCGTGCAATCTAAGTAAGACGAGGTGTCACACCAGCTTATCAAACTCATGCGCAGTAATCAAACCATATGCCAACTAATCTAACTCTGCTAAACGAGATGTCCATACACGTATGACAATCACTAAATGACCGCAGCAGATCAAGTACTTGTACTACAAAAACCCTACCCTCTATCAAGACGACTGTTCTGAGTTTCCCAAGGATCAATTCGCCACATCTCTATCGCGCTACCATGACACCTGCAAACCATGCCATTGAAATGGCTGACTACACCCAAAAACAGCTGGTATTTCTTGATGAATCGGCCATGGATGAGAGGAGGGTTCACGAAAACTGTTGGTACTCACCAACCGGCACCTGCACCATCCAGGAGAGGGTCTTTGGACGTTCGGCACGTAGGAGTGTGCTGCCGGCACAGACGTCTGAAGGTTTGAAGGCGCTATGCATCTTTCAGGGGTCCTTCAATGCTGAACAATTCGTCAAATTCATCGAAGAGGATCTGCTACCAATTGTTGGTCTATTCCCTAGTCCAAACAGTGTCATTGTGCCTGAGAACTGTCGGATTCATCACGATTCAAGGGTTGCTGAACTCTTAGTGAATCAACATGGGTGCCGCATTGTTTTCTTACCACCATAGTGTCTGCTCGAGGCTTAGGGATTGAGGCCTCGATTGCTGCTCCCGCTGGATACCTTTCCAAACCGGCCACCACTTGCGCATGATCCTCACCCATTCTAGGCAGTAGGCCATTCGGCTCGATGTTCTTGAGATTGCTGAGCACTAGTCGATGATTGCATCTCAAACCATCTGACAATCAAAGTCGATGTAGTCTGGAACCTTGGTCTTGACATAGGCTAGAAACCCGTCCAAATCATCAGCAACCGGCCTTTGAAGAGGGCTCGAGCCTCTGAGCTTTTGCGGGTCAATTGTCTAAGCAGGTAGTTGAGGGACACCGGACGAAGAGTGCCTGCTTTCAGGTGTTTCGGATTCATCTGTCGATTTCAATGGTTCAAGCAACCCAGTAAAGAGCGGATCGGAGGGCTGATCCTCGACAATAACTCCAGGTTCTTTCGCCACCAAGTACTTAGACCATAGATTGAGGAGATCATTGGTGATGTATCAATGCTGACCAGAAAAGGGATGAACATAGCAGTACTGCTAGGGGTGCTTAGCCTGCAGGGTCTGAACAGCAAGGATTCTATTGTAGCGTTGAGGATCATTCGCAAGTTCATTCAAAATGCCCTGGAGAGCACTGTTGGTAGCACTGTGCCTAGGTTGAGGGATGAGAGGCTTTCGAGCCTTGAGCTGAGTCTGAGAGGCGTACACGGCGGTTTGCTGGTCGAACTCGAGTTGAGAAGCAACCCTTGTAGGGTCGTAGTGTGTATCAATGAGGATGAAAGCTGACCATTCGACCTTGGGTGTGTTTCGCGCAGCGTGGACGGCATCAATGAAGGCTTCCCAGTCGCCCTCCGTTCGTAGTCTACACCATGATGCATCATGGCTCCTTCGGCGGCAGACTTTCCAGTTGATGTTGGGCTTCAGGGAGTATTTGTTGACACCTTCCACCACCATTTGATCATGACGGAGATCCTCGAGCACGAGATAGACCAAAAGCTGTTCTTAATCGGCCGAAGACCTGAATGGATTGACCGTCCAGGGTGCTTGAGGGTACTCGTGGTTCTTTTCCCTAGTGACGAGAATGAAGACCTGGAAGTCGCCGAACCTGCTGATAGTATCAACCGGTGCGTCTTCGTCTTCAAGTTCGATTACTCTCTTAGGCCTTTTTTCCCTCCGGACTGTACTTGTAGGTGGTGGTGAGGCTGCATCCTCGAGGAGACGGGAGGGCGGCTTGGGGGTACCAGCTGATGCCCTGCGCTGATGGGAAGCCTTAGCAGCTCCTTTCAGCTTCCTAGGAGGCATTTTCAAGCTTTGGCGGCTTGTTCGGTGGGATGGTCGTGTCCTGCACGAAGACACGGCAAAATGATGCACGTCAAGAATGTTGCACAGAGCAGTAGGACAGTTCGACTACCTGCGTGGGAGCGAGCCATGAAACCTTTGTAAATTAATAAGGGGAAACGTAAAAGAGGTTTTTGTAATCTATTTAGGATATTTAGACTAGGTTAATGGATATACAAGTCCTCAAATAATTCTTTTGCTCCACACGGCTGCGGCCGGGTGCTGAATGCGAGCAACGGTCGTCGACGACACTGTTTTGATTCTGCCTATTTCGGAATCTGCCGGTCGACGTACAGGCTACATGCTGGACGACGGCTATCAGGACGCTCGGCCGTATGGATCTCTTGAGTAAATCTTGTCAGGAATCCTAAGATCATCGTCGATTTCGCTCTTCGTCCCTCGCTCGAAGCGGTTCTTTGCAATCAGTCATTGGCGCTCCAGCTGCCGGCCAGCTCAAGAGGTCAAGCACACTGTTCCTCGACACGACTTTTAGTGGAAGGCCGTCAAAAGATAAACGATTTTGCATTCGCTTCATGTCTTCATTACCAGCTACTCAGTTACAGACACAAACAGAGACGCAACTGCCGTCGAGCATCACCAACGGATCCGCTACCGATCACGGCCCTAACTACGAAATCTTGACGCTCATTTGCGCTGCATCCTCGAAGGATATACCGAATCAGACTATCACTCGCGGAGTTGCTGGTTCAATCCCGGGATGGCGTGCAGGAAGACACCATTCATGCGAACTTGTCTTACAAGGGTCACGGTATAGCGGTATTCATTTTCGGATCATTGAAGCACCGAGGAACATACAGGCGCCGTCGCAGGCAACGAATGCATCAGTCCCGATAGTCTTGATCGAGGACTTATCGACGAATGGGACTTTCGTGAACTTGAAGCGGCTCGGGAAGGGGAATAGATGCGTGCTCGCGCAGGGTGATGAGATATCTTTGGGACATGGTGTGAAAGAGGACGAAATCAGGTTTATTGTGCGTCTTGCGCGACCGGCGGGAAAGGAGGCGTTAAAAGGTTTCGATTCGAAGTATACTCTCGCGGAGGTACTGGGGAAGGGATCGTTCGCAACAGTCCATCGAGCCGTTTCGAGGAGTACGGGGCAGTCCGTAGCAGTCAAGGTCATACGCAAGAAGAGGTTCGCGGCACTCCCTCAAGCAAGCGTTCTCTTTCGAAGAGAAGTCGAGATTTTACGCCAACTTGAACATCCCAGTGTCGTGGAGTATGTTGATTACTTCGAGGATCAATCTACAATCTGGTTAGTCATGGAATTGGTGCCTGGGGGAGATCTGGGGGAGTTAGTTTCTGAACAAGGACCCTTCACCTCGGATGACACATGGACAAGGATCATTGTGAAGCAAATCTTGGAAGGCGTACAATACCTTCACAGTCTCGGCATTACTCACCGAGATCTGAAACCGGAGAACATTCTTCTTCGTGACGATTATGCTCACGAGGAACCGACTGCCAAAATCACAGACTTCGGACTTGCGAAAGCGATTAGTCCGACAGCCGCCACTCAAGCCACATTCCTACAAACATTCTGCGGCACCTTATCCTACCTTGCCCCCGAAGTGGTTGCTGGATCGTCGAGTTATACGCCCGCGGTGGATCTCTGGTCTGTGGGATGTGTCGTTTGGGTCATCCTCACAGGGACGCCGCCTTTCATGGGAACTACGCATGCCGAAGTGTCAGATAAGATCCTCAACGGACGGATAGCCTGGGGCGATCTGGATGGATACCATGTTGGGGATGACGCGATTGCGTTTCTGAAAGGTTTGCTACGGGTGGATGTGAAGGAGAGGATGACATTAAGTGAGGCGTTGAATCACCCTTGGTTGGGTGGAACGGTAACACATCCGCCGATCAAAGACGAGTCTGCATCTCGGCCATCGTCGAGACCTGGCATTGAAAGGGTGAAAACGGAGATAGCGTCGGGTTTCTTCGCAAAACCCGAGGAACAAGTACGAGAATTAAGTCGAGTGAAGGCCGATATATCGTATATCAGCAGACTAGAAGGGAAACGACTAGCCACGCCACCTTTGCCGGAGGACAGTTTGGTATCTTATCGCAGCGAGTTTGATGATTTGTTGGCATCGCGGAGATCGCCTGTACCGGAACCACCACGGGCTACACCCTCACCTTCACCGCCTTCGCGCGGCACGACTGTGGCTGCTAAGTCGGTTGCTTCGGATGGCCCAGAGAGCTTTATTGTGTTGGCGTCGCAAGCATCGATTGCATCGGATACACGAGCTGGGGGTGAGGTATCGCCGCCAACGCCGGCAAGTACGATGGTCGCAAAATCGGCTGCTTTACATTCGCTCACGAACACCAACCTGGCACCGAGGCCGAGTGTGCCGATGCTCAGCTACATGGATATGGACCCGCCTCGTTCGCTCAGTAAATCGCCGACAATTCCGCGAGAAGGATCAACGAAAGAAAACGCCGTACCTTGGGCGATCCTCCATCCCCTCCCCACTTCCTTACCACACGACTCCATCCCGATCACCCAATCCCAAATCGTAATAGGACGAAATCCGGAATTGTGCGACGTCATTATCCCGGACGTACGGCTGAGCAAACGGCATTGTGTGATATGGCGGGTGAACAGTGAAAGTGGGAGGTGGGATGTGTTTGTGCGGGATTTGAGTGTTAATGGATGTTCAATTCAGGGGAAAGGAAAGCTGACGAAGGGTAAGACGATGGGTTTGGAGGGTGGTGATGGTTTAGTTTTGTTTCGGGATCGGGATGAGATGGTGGGATTCCGGCTACTGTTGTTGCATGACGATGCGGTTCGCGACGAAGGTTGTGTGAAGGAAGGGGAAGACGTCGAGGAAGCTACGCAACGGATGCGTGAGTCAAGGATCAGTCCCTTAAAACGTGCCGTGTGCGACGTCGACGATGATGACACCACGAAGATCAAATCACCGCCTAAACGAACACGTTCCTCCCTGAGCTCCGCCGCCTCAATTCCAGCACCGCGCAAGCCATGGGCTCGACTACTCTCCCTCAACCCGACATCATGTCCTTCTTTCGCTCTCATAGAAGACGAACTACAGATCGGCAGAAAAGATATCGCTGGCGATATCAGGATATCCTCTCATCATTGTCGGCTGCGACGGGACTTGGGGACTGGAAAGGTCAGATTGATAGATTCTAGTTTGAATGGATCGTGGGTAAATGGGGACTTGATTGGAAATAGGAAGGAACGCGCGATCGAGGAGAAGGACGAGATCGTCCTTATTTATGGCGAAGACAATGGGAGAAGTGACGCCAAGGATAAAGAGGGGAGGTCGGTGGAGATTGGGTGGGTGTTCGTCTATGTATGACATCAGACCGACATGCCTTCTCACTTCTATCGACTATCATCACACGAACAAGCTTTTTGTTCATCTAAACCATCCGACTGCTACCTCGTCCGTACTTCCTCGTGTACGTCGTTCTTGCAGGTTCATCGATTTGCTGGAAAATATGAATACTGATCCCACCCCTCACGTCGCACCTGCGCATGCAGTGGCGTGCCGGCGGGGTCGACTGGCCATGGGTTGATCAACTGCAGTAAGCACAGGCTAAATACACAGAGGACTTTCAGCTTGCGATGATACCCTCATCCTGCTGTTGGATCTGTCTTTTAGCAACAGTACCATAGAATTGAACAGAAAATCACTCGGCAGTTGACGCAATCATGGACGTGATGGCCTTAGGTCAAGTACAAAGGTTTCTAGCCAAGTGTCCGTTCAGTTTTGCCGGGTTGCATGATCAGCCGCGGTTTCGGGGTGGTCTTTTCTTCATCCCAGTCTCACCCTACTTGAAGTCTTAGTTTCAACTTGACCCAGAGTAGGTTCTTGTTGTAGGTCTTTTGTCGAGATGTAGGTATCAACTTGACGTCCGCACATTCACCCTTGTCGTGAATGGCTTCATGACCTCCGGTTTCCCACACTCCATTGTGATCATGCAACGTCTATGCACGTTCATGTATATGTCCTATGATTACGTCTTAAGGTTATGTCTAAGCTAATGTTTTAGTCTTACGTACTTCTGGTCTGATGCGCCGTGGCTTGATGGCCTCATGGTGGTGAACCAGCATGGCTTGCGCTTATCTGCATAGGTTAGCGCTACGCACATCTGCATAGCCTAACAACTATATAAGGGCGAGTTCTCTCCCCCCAACTTAGTTCTTTAGTTAGCAACCAGAGTCTTTGAGGAAAACCAAGACCTTACTACCTCACCAGCTCTTGTAGGTTCCTTGACCTCTTGGGTGTCTCGTTCGTCTACGCCACTTCAAGTATCCTGCAACCAAGTCGTCACTTGTTGAGTTCCGCATACAAACCGCTCTCGACCACCTTGTCACGTCTTGTGTGTCAGTCTTTGGTTTGGGCCTGGTCTTACTAGTGATCACGTCATTCAGTCTTATGTCACCCTACGTCAGTGTTACGTCATTTGGGTCTGGGTGCTCTTCACTGGATAGACTCCGCCCGACTTGTGTCAGCATTTGAGTATCAGTTTCAATCAGCTACGATGAGCGTTGTTATTCTTTCAGAAGTCACGATGCCCGTCCCTGACATCCCTGTAAGAATGAATGCCTTGCATATTCTGCCCTGAATGCTTCCCAAAATGCCATCTTCACAGCCAGTTTACTAGTAAAACTTGCGAGGACTTGGAGGTTTGAGTGGGAGATTCCACAACCTACTTATGTAGCTAAGGATGTAAAACTGACTCGATACTGCTGTAAAAAACCGTCTCCTACAGCCAAACGCGAAAGTCATGCGAATTGCGCGCAAAGCTGAATGCACCCCCGCACATTCGACGAGAACGGGAGATCACAAAACCCGTCCAAACTCCATGGCCAAGGAGTTTTAGGAGCAGGTTTCAATCAGGACAGCTGTAGAATGACGTTGGACTTCTGCTCATACCCTCACATCTCCGCCTGCATCGTTTGCTGCACGTCTATCCAGTGTTACGCATCATGCGATGTCATGCACATGTCTTTGTAACGTAGATACGGTGCAAGCGAAAGGCGGGAAATCTTGCCTCACAGCATATGGCGCGTGCAGCTTGGGCTACAATAAGACATAGATCGCCCTTGCAAATCTTATGACCTCTTGACCTGCAGCTCTGACTTCGTAAATGGAGAGATTTGTTAAGTTTTATGTCTACCCGCGCCCTTTGGTGGTGGTGCTTCGCTGATTTGCGCGCGATTCGCATGACTTTTTCGTTTGGCTGTACGCTGCTATTGCTACATCGCCCTGCTCCTCACAGCTTGCGAAGATGCTCCTGTATCCGCAGGTCTTAATCCATGCCTTAGCCTTTTACGAAGTAAGTGCTTTGTGGATTCCATGGTGAATGAAGAGAGGTATGCTCATGGTAGCATTCTCATTGGTATGGTGCTTCCTAAACCATGCCTTAAGCGTCGAGAAGCTGTTCTCGATAGGGTTGAAATCCGGTGAGTAGGGTGGTAGTGGGCAGACTAGTCGACATCCAGCTGAATGGATGATTTCGGCAACCCTGGGATCATAATGGATATCCATGACAATGACGTTATTTGGTGCAGGGTAAGGGCGTACGAGCTTGAGGACCCTTGTTTCGAGGAACCGTACAAACAAGTCTGCATTGTATGAACCATGATAAATCTCATATGCTTCGTATCCATTCTGCGTCATAGCAGGAAGTACAGACCACTTCTAAGAGTGACCTAGGTGAATCTGGGCTTCAGCTCAATGTCCAGCGGGAGCATATCCATATTTGCGGTAGCCGCTACGTTCATCCACTGCCGACTCGTCGAGAAAGATAAGCTGATCTGGTGTGTCGTGCATAGTCGACAGCTGATGGTGCGCACCAAAGATAGGGTTACTTTGTTTTGCCTTAACTGCTAGCAACTTGCGGGTATACTGGTTTGCTTTGCACCATCGAGACCGTCGAGCCGTGTAAGTTAAAGCTCGACCGCTGCAGATTCTTCGTTTAGCATGTCGGCAATCTCCTCGTAGTAAGCATAGACTGCATCTTTGTATAACTCCTGAAGTCGCTGGATGGTAGCAGTATTAACATGTCACGGTAAAAATAGTACCCGGCCCGGATGACATACTCGATGTACGATTGGAGTGATATTGCCAGGGGGTCGGCTGCGAGCGAGTGCTCCGTGGCTCCCGGTGTCTTTGTAGCGCTTATTGACTCGATATACTGTGCTTGGCTGGACATGGGCAAAAGTAGCAGTATCATGAGGTGTCCTCCTAACCTTGTTGTTGAGTACTAAAAGTGCGCGCAGCTGATTGGGTGTGTCCCTCTGTTTACCCATGTTGAATTTCAGGCCTTATCAAGTGTTGTAGGGAGTACAATGGGGGTTGGTGTTTCCAGGCATTTTACGACTTGGTGGAGTAGTGGGCATACGCGAGGAATCGACGAAATTTTTGAACTCGACTGTAATCAGATGATCTCGCGCCGGATCTTCCGACCGAACGCAGGTCGCTGCAGCCATCCCGATAACCCAGATCTGATGAGGAAGAAAGTTAAACCCACCTCCATCCTCCCCGTTGATCCTCCGTCATAATGAAAGCCGTCATCGCAACCGCCTCCGAATCTGAACGCGACCATCTCCTCCACCTCTTCCACTTCTCCAAATCCTTCACTGCGACATACAACCCCCTCCTCCTCCTCATCCTCCTCCTCGCTATCATATGGAAAAGGTTGGGTGTGAGGGGACCGAGGTGGTGGAGGGTGTGGGGGATGCGACAGAGTGCGTGGGTTGGTGTCGTTGGGTTGGGGGATAATGCTGCGGTTGGTGTGGTTATGGGGTATTTGGTTCTCAATGTGTTCTATTCATTTTACCGTTCGTCCACCCTCTCCTTCTTTTACTTCCAAGGTCGGGTTGACTAACGACTTGTGTGAGCAGGAGCCACCAGCCACATCCTCCTCCTCGGCACCCGCCTCGGCCTAATCTCCCTCATAAACCTCCCCCTCCTCTACCTTCTCGCCGCAAAGAACCTCCCACTCCTCCCCCATTACGTCGGATGGTCCTACGAACGGATAAACTACCTACATCGCTGGTGCGGGCGGGGGGTGGTGTTGACCGCGTTGGGACATTTCGTTGCGTTTCAGGTGTGGGAGTGCCGGACGAAAGAGGAGGGGTGGAAATTCTTCTTTATGAGGGTTTTTATGAGTCGACGAATTTTTACGGGGGTTTTTGGGCTTGGGTCATATATCCTTATCGGGTTGACATCACTACGGTACCTCCCCCACCTCTCCCCCCTTCCCCTCCTATCCACTCCGCTAACTTATTCGGCGTGTTTAAAGACACGTGAGAAACAGGATGTACGAATTCTTCCTCTCAACCCACCTCCTCCTCCTCCTCCTCTCCCTCGCTCTCCTCAGCTTTCACGAACCCACCCGCACCGGACTCCCCTACACTCTCCTCTCAGCCATCATCTTCATCTCTGACCGCGCTGCTCGGTTGCTTCGACACCGACACGTGAGGCAGGGTCATTTGCGTGTCTTGCCCGGTAGGATGATTGTGTTGGAGGTGGACGTGTCTGGGCGGAGGGGAATGTGGTGGAATGCAGGTCAACATGTGTTCTTGAGCGTGAAGGGCATCGGGGCGTTTCATGAATCACACCCCTTTACAATCGCCTCCGCACCATACTCCGACTCCCTCAAACTTTTCATAAGGGCAAACGCGGGATTCACGCACGCACTCCTCGCCCTCGCCCACGCCGACTCGAACGCAAACGTCGACATCGTACTCGATGGAGCGTATGGCCACGCACCCTGTCTACAGAAGTGGGAGGATGGGGTGAGAGTGGTGGTGTTGGTTGCGGGGGGGAGTGGGGTTGCGTATACGATTGCTATCCTGGAAGATCTAGCTAACCGCCGATGTGAGCTCGAGGGGCAGGAGGGGGTGCAGAAAGTGGCCTTCGTTTGGGCCGTCAAAGACCGTGCACACGTGTCTTGGATCGCGGATGCACTTGCCGCTATTCGAGGGAAGGTCCGAAGGGAAGAATGGTTAGAGGTGCGGATTCACTGTACCTCCCACGACCCAAGCTCAGAAGCTACACCCCTCCTCGACACAGATTCCGGCCCAGCGCTAACCGAACTTCAATTGCAAGTTATTTCCGGCCGACCGGACGTAGCGGCGTACATCTCTTCCGCCGCCTCCGACCACAAGGAAGGCGGTACCGGTGAACGATCCGGCCATGGAGAAACGAGTACGAGTAGCCATGGGTTAGTCGTCGCGACTTGTGGCCCCGCGGGGTTGGTACGCAATGTGAGGGGGGCTTGTGCGGGGTTGGTGGCGGAGGGGGGGGAGGTTGAGGTTTGGGTTGAGACGTATGGGTGGTGATGTCGTGACGAAGGAACGTTCACGACATAGTATTGGAAGACGACGTCCATGGGTAGATGAAGACGGGATGGTAGGAGGGTATCTTGGTTATCTCGTTCCCTAGTCCTAAGTAGAATTGAATGATCTGATCGCGATCGTATCTGGTATGCCCGATGATATCTCTCACTCTTCCTTACATGCACGATGCATGCTCAAAAACACCAACACCAACACCGACTCCACGCATGCTTGACTAATCCTAACTGCTATCCCATCATCTCATGCTCCCTACACACAATACACCTATGCCCAAACTCATGTCGCGAACGGGGTGATCCCGATCCATCCTGCCCGCTCCCCGCCTGCAATTTCTCCAAACAGTCTTCGTGGAAGGTATGTCCGCATGCAAAGACGACCAGGTTGCTCAATGGCGCCGACTCCTCAGCCGTGGCAGATTTGCGGGTGATGTTGATGGATGCGCCGGAGGAGGAAGAGGTGGATGTGATCGGGCCATTATCCGTCGTGGGTTCTTTGCCTTTGTTGAGGGGTCCGCCATCTTCCATGTCATCGACCGCTTTACCTTTCCCACTCGCTTTACTCCGTATCGACCCACCCCGTTTCGAATCCGGCATCCCAATCCCAATGCCACTCCCCCTCCTCAGCCTCTCCTTCACATCCCTCTCACTCTCCATCCTCTCCCTCCTCCCCTTCTCCTCCCCCTGCCTCCTCGCCTCCCACGCATCCAGAATCCCAACCGCAACCGCGTTCTGCCCATTATTCGTCCCAGCCGCACCCCACATACCAACCCCACAAGCCTCACACATCGCATTCGTGGGTGTCCAGCCTTGTTTTCGCATACGGCGGGCGTGGTAGACGTCGACAAAGACGTCTTTTGAGAGGAGACGGTCGACGACGGAAAGGAGTTGGCGTTCGTAGACGTAGGCGGAGAAGATTTCGTTGAGAATTGCACGGAGGGAAGAGAGGTCTGGGGAGGTGGAGGAGGCCTGGGTGAGGAATCCTTCGAGGATGCGGGGGAAGGAGGGGAGGGATGCCTGTTGAGTTGAAGGGGGGTTGACGGTGACGGTCAAGAGATTCGTGAATGCGTGTTGGAAGAGATGACGGATCATAGTCGCGGCACGGTCACGAACGTTGGCCGCGTTGTCTCCTGCCTTGTCCGTTATCTGCGAGGAGGGCCGAAACTGCAGTGTCAGGTCCAATAGAGCTCCCAGCAAATCCAACCACAGTCTCTCGACATCCAACAAAACAGCCTTACTTGCGGCAGCGTTGGCCTTCCTCGCATAATAAGCCCTCGGCTGTGGTTTCGTATTTTCCTCACATAGCCCAATGGCAAGAAAAGCAAACTTCTGCACCGATGCTAACGTATTGCCAATCCTCCCTGGATTAATGTCGCCGTCAGTACCGAGAAGCCGCATCAACTCCGACTGCTGGGTTTTGAGATGCGTTATGATTCGTTTGAGAGCGTCTTTTGATTTGCCCTGTCGGCGAAGGAGGTAGACCTCACCGTCCACTACTCCACGGTCTTCAAGCAACTGAATGACAGCTGTCCAGTCCGCGTCGTCATCGCTGAGGGTACTGAGGTAAGTCCGCACAGCTGATGGATCGTAGTCACAAAGCAGCTGGATGTAAAGGATTCTCGTATTAGAATTCAGCCACTCTGCTTCCTTGGGCTTGTTGGCGTCGCCATTAGCCAATGCGCTGTGCTCGTCGGGGATGATGTCTGGATGCTTTGGCTCTAGGAGAGTTCTGAGGTATACAAACTGTTGGCCTTTGTCTGTTTCTAGGGCTTTGACGATGTCCGCATGCAGGTGCTTCGCGAACCTTTCGATGAGCTGTGCCACACCAGGTCCATCGAGACGAATTAAGTGATGGATGCGCTGCAATACGACAGCTTCCACATCCCTTCGTTGCGCAGCAGTCAATACGCTCTTCTTCCTCAAAAATTCATGCACCAGAGGGAGCACTGACGGTCCGTCATCCTCATCTCTGATGTACGTCGCCAACAACTTACCATACCTCTTTTCGATCCGGTAGTGAGTCTTCAACACACGGTAAAACCCGGCTTCTTCGTAGAGCTGAGTCATGCGCGCACTATCCGCAGGCTGATACACGGACAAGAGGTGTTCCACAGCCAGTTGACAATCCTCCATCATCTCTGGATCTCCTCGCACCCTGCACAAATCGACCAAGATTTGCGCAATGGTGCTGCCAGATAGGAGAAGATACTGTGGGTACTTGGGCAGATTGCGCGCGATGAACACATGTAGAGCAACCACATCTTCTTGGGGAAACCCAGAGCTCATTACTTCAAGGAGGATGTTGACAATGAACTGTCGGGTAAGGTTTTTCCCAAAAGACTGTTCATCTGCTTGCCGGTCATCCCTTCCATTGAGGAAACTGTCCTCAAAAGCCTCTTCCATTGCTTGCAAAAACGTCGTCGCATCAAGTCGAAGAAATAACCTGAGATACGGGAAGGTCAATTCTGCCTCTCCTTCACGCAGAGTCCGTATGAGCTTGCCATTATCATCCGGGTGACTCAACGTGCGTCCCGAGAAGAGGAAGTCATAAGTCACAGATTTTGCCTTAGCAGCCAATGCATCAGACATATCCCGGCCAGCAGGATACGTCCGTCCAGTGAGTGTGTAAGAGAGATAGGGGAACACCTTCACCACATTCAACGTCAACGCTCCCAAATCCTCCGGCGCATCATTCGTAAACACATCATCAACCGCTTCCGTTCTTCTCTGCGATTTCAGCAGGAACTTATTACTCAGGCCCACAAACTCAACCAGGGGGGAGACGTAGTCCTCTAACGCCTGTGTATGGACATACACCAGCGCGTCATACAAGCTATATTGCTTGCAGATACCCGTTATGCGATGAATGTCGAGTGAGTTGGGCTGTATGTGACAGATCAACGTCTCTAACCGCAGCGGAAGGCGCTGTTCTGTGAAGTGCCTTATGATCTCGTTCACAACAGCGGGCGGCACATCGCGTATTTTTTCGCCGAGAACATAGGGCTCCAACACATCAATGAAGATAGATGCCTGCCCTGCGTCCTCATAATAATCGAAAACGGTATCGAATAAAAGAGACTCCTGTTGCATGCCGAGACAGGCATCGAAAGACGCAAGAGCAAGATCTCTTAGCAACTTTGTCCACAGTAAACGTGGCTCAGCACTGGATTCCTGTCGACCCAGCGCAAATCCAAGTGAAGACTTAATCAGTTCCACCGACTTTTCCTGAACAACAGCTTTGCGCGACGCCTCCTCGTCAGGCAGTCCGAGCGTGACTTGCTCCGTCTCGCCATTGTAATATGCAGTCGTCAATGCGATAGCTTCAACGAAGTCTCCGGCTTCGACTAATGCCAGTAATCGGTCTGCCCATGTTAATAACGTACCCACTGACAGGTTATCATTACAAAGCAGAAAGAGCCGTTGCTTGAAAACCCGGAAACTTCCGAAATACGCGTCAGCGACCAATGCTCCCGGCGCATCCCCATCCTCCTCGCTTGTCGTGAACTCACGCTCCAACTGCGACGAGAATCGATCTGCATGCAATACCTGCTTCGTGAGGAGATCATTATTCTCGGCTAA
Organism: Saitoella complicata NRRL Y-17804; assembly: GCF_001661265.1. Lineage (NCBI taxonomy): Eukaryota > Fungi > Ascomycota > Saitoellomycetes > Saitoellales > Saitoellaceae > Saitoella > Saitoella complicata. The sequence goes on along the minus strand of NW_017567013.1, from coordinate 42,928 downwards.
CCTGCCCGTCAGCGCTTCAACCACGAGTAACCGCTGCGTAACCGTCAACGCCAAAAGGACCCCATGATTCATCCACTGCAACGCAACAATTGGCTCCTCCCCATACCAATCCTTTACCTTATTGAACTCCAATATCGGCGGGCCCGGGTTATCCTCCGGACGAGGCTTGTTGCTCACCCGAATCACCATGACATAACTCCCCCAAGAACACGCCAACATGGGTTCCCTAACCATTCCAGCCTTCTTACTGGCGGGATGCCACGCCAATGTACCACTCACAATCATCCCCATCCCCGTACCATTCTTCGGCTTCATACAAGTAAACTCGGTCCTCGCGTCAGGAAGCACGCTGACCACAACCAACTTGTAGGGGGTAAGCATCGCCACCACACCCATCAGATCCGTCACGAAATCTGCGCTTCCGAGGGGCAGGACGCCGAAAGCGAGGACAGTGCTGGCTTTGTGGGGTTTTCCGGGACGGATGGTGGTTGGGTAGCGTCCGAGGATGCGAGTCGTGCGGACGCGGTTAGAGATGTAGTGTCGTGATCCAGCATGGTGGAAGGCCATGCCTGTATCATCGGCGCTGACAATTGCGCTATGTCTCGTACCCAGGAATCCTATATGAAGTACAGCTGATCCACATACATGTCCGTCAATGGAGCGGTCTGCGAGGGTTTCGGCGCTTAGAGCGGGAATGTGTAGGACCGGATTTGCTGGTTTTCGGAGTTCCCAGGTGAAAATGTCGCCGTTTGCGTGGCCGGCAGCAACGAAAGTGTGGTCTGCGCTTATCGCCACAGACGTTACAGCACCCGCTTCTACCGCACGGGTGTTCACGCCGATGACCGACTTGAGGGTTTGATGAAAGTCGAAGATCAGGAGTAGTCCCTTCGTCGTACCCGCCGCAATGAGCCCAGAAGCAGCCATAGTACTGACGGCACCGAAATTTCGCCGCCCCGCATCAGAGAAGATCTGCGTGGATACTTTTTTAAGTTTCGTCCATCGCACAACTTCCCAAGGCGCAGGCGGTGCTTCCTCACCAAAGTCGGCGAGGTTACTGGAGTACGAGGATGACCGCGAGTGCGCGAAATTGATACTGGGAGCTGGTGATATGGGCGTGCCAAAAGGGCTTCCTTGCGTTATAGAGCTCTGAGACGTCAGTCGCCGTACTTGACGACCAGAAAAGGATCGGAGCGGGGATAGAAGGTAAGAGGGACGTCGAGCGGCTGCGGCAGCTGGTATAGAGATGGAGCCGACAGAGCTGGCGGCTGGCGAGCCTGCGATGTAAGATGACGCGTCCCTCTGAGACGGAGCATCGTCTCCCGTTGAGAGCGAATCCGGTAGACTTCGCGTTTCGTTCTCGTCTGGCATGGAGGAATCGTGCCGTATGGGTACTTCGCGCATTGGAGATGGTATCCGATGTGGAAGATAGTGCTCCTTCTTGGACTCTAGTCGAGCCTCCTCCAGTAAATCGAGGGCTTCTTGATCATCCCCGTGCTCCGCCAAGCCTTCTTCCAGCATCAGCGCATCCAAGGCAGCGTCCTGGACATGCCGATCATCGTCATGGACACAAGGCAGAGTCTCTTGGATTTCGTCCTGCGCACTGTTCCGTTTCAATTCATCAAGAAAATTCTGGTAGTCCAGCTCTTCTTGCGGCGTGAACATGCTCGATCACCGGGAACGTAACATTTGTCGAGCGTTTCGACGCGGTACGAGTAGAGTTCTGCTCCGAAAGAGCTGCTCAGTTGAAGGAGGATATCGCCAGCTCAGAGAACTCGAGTTCCTATATTCAAGATTTCAGGCTGATATGTTCGACGTCAGCGGGACAGCTGCATGACACCTACTGCTGTGTGCAAAATTCTTGACGCGGCGCATTTTACAGCCTATCTGCGCGGGGACAGTTTCATGAACCCCCCCCCATCTTCATAGACAAGGCTTGGGAGGGCGATTTCAGGCTGAAAGTCGATAGATCATACTCTTAGGAATCGATAGATGTCCTCAAAATGCGTGTAGTACCGTTTCTCATAGAGTTGTGACATTATGCAGGATTTTGCCATAGGTGCATGATATTGCATAAACATGCATGAAAGCATCGAAAACACTCTCTGGACCCACAAACCTCAAAAACTATTAGAATCAAAGAAACCGCACGCAGAACATGTTCGTCTAAGCTCCCTCTATCACATGGGACCCGGAGCTGCATCCCTCACGGCTTCCAGGGGGTGTTTCTTTCATATAACTAAAAACACATTTTCAGCATGAAGCGACTGAGAGAGGCCTTGTGGCCCAAAACCGGTGGCACGACGTGATTGCTGAGGATAGGTATGATCAGTTTGAACCCTTACTCGGCCTCCGAGGCCTTTATCTATGTTATTTTAGGGGTTTTTGTCATATGGAGTTTGCGATTCGCGCGCACATGGGAAAGTTACGTCAAGAATTTTGCACACAGCAGTAATGCGCGGGGTCCTGATCATTCCACACCCCTAAATCTTCATTTCACACCCCGGCGCACTCACAACTTCAAAGATATCTCAACAGTCATTGAACTTGGAAATACGGCAAGAGCATAGAAAGATAGAGAGTAACTTTGTGAATATCCTGATACCTTTAACTCGCATATTTCACTCCACCAGCTGCTGTACTCTGCCAAATACTGCTGAGATGTGATGTGCAGATTTATGCATATATGCGCTGTGCCACACCAGCCGCAGCGCCGGGCTGAGAGGTGAGAAACAGTTGGTATCTTCTCCCAGGAACCTTCAAATCCGAATTTGAAGGTGGGAACGGATTCAGGGGACTTTTATCAGTCTATATACTCTCTACCCTCCGAGATCCGATTTGCGGTTGGCGAGATATCCTGAGTTTTTTGTTGGCGCTGGGGTGTGAAATGAAGAAAATGGGTTGTGGAATGATCAAGACCCAATGCGCGGGAGAAGTCTGCAAATCAGCGCTGTTCTCCGCGCGTCGCGGAAACTGGTGCAAATCACCGAAAGGACCAAAATTTGCGCCCAAACCGACCTCGAGCTGACCTTCGAGCTCCAACCTCTGGAAAAAGAAAACTGTCCTCAACAAAAAATATCAACACAGGCCTATCTAGTTTGAAATCATTCACATTGTCATAAGGACTCGATACAGTAACTTAGGCGAACCTTGGCCTGGCTGGATTTGTTGATATTAATTCACTTCATCCCTGCTCGCATCAATTGCAAGTCCGTGATCTTGCCTTAATGTAAACATCCGTCGTCCTTTCCTGGCAAGTTGGAGTATTTCAATCCATTTCAGTTACCTTCTTTTTGTTCCATCCGAGTTTGGTCATTCAGAACCCAGAACACTTCGTCAAAGCTCTTGAAGCTTTCGCCTACCTATCCAAATAGGATTCAATCCCTAGCGGGCTTCCACATCGACAACAATGTCTGGTCGCCCACGACGGCTCACCAAGGCGCCCCAGTTCTCTTTTCCTAGGACCAGGCTTGTTGACCCTACAAGACGCCCTGCGTCCAAGCCGGCACATATTCGGTATCAGGATGGCATATAAGCACATGCTTTGAGCTGAAGACGTTCGCAAGCGAGAAGAACAGCAACAACAGTCAAAAAAGAAGGTGAGGATGAAGCGCTCTGCGTGCGATGATGACTGTTTCGGCGATTTGCTGAGCTTCAAAGACGACGTCGACCCGACCAGTTTGGATGACCAAGACGTCTCCAGAATGACTCCACCACCGCTGGCCACGAGCCTGTCTGATGACTCTGTTGCCTCTGATGAAGACAACTGGTTCGACGACTACGACATTGACCTGGGTCGAGAAGTATCCGCGCAGTTCATGTTCTACATAGCGAAGGCGTCCCGTCGTCGCAAAGAAGCATGCGGTGACTTGTTTGGAAGAAATCGCTCTCATATCAGGAATCTCGGACACGTACGCAGAGCAGGTGGGAAGCCCTTTTACCGAGCACAGACTTCGAATTATTTCGGATGTTGTCTGCGCTTATGGCGCTCTCTTACATGACAATCTCTGCTCTACCCTTCTCACCAAATATGGCAAAGCTATCACTTGACTTGAGTCTCGGAAAAAGCGCAACTTTGCCAAGGCCAATCGCTATAGGAGTTGAGGGCTGTCCAAGCGAAGTGACGTTATAATGACGAGCTTGCGCTTCCTGTCATCAACCGGGCTCTTGTTGATCGTTTTATATGTTTATAGCACTGTGCTTGACACGACGGTTGCAACGTTGTTGAGTCATGAAAAACTTGGCATCAGACAAGGGACTAGGTGTTGAGCTTGGAAAATGTACATGGACGAACATCTCGAGGTCAATGGTATAGATCAAGATGCCTCGAAAACATGAGGAATGCATGTTGTGTGAGGGGAAGTCGTTTTCCATGTTTTTTTTTTGCGTTTTCCAGGCAGCAGGGGTTGCAGGTGAAGGGCATTTTGGCTCCGAGAAGGTGGCTTTCCGACCTTTAGCTCGGGGATTAGCTCGAGCTTGATTTGTGCGACAAACCCCATTTTTCAGTGACTTGCACTGATTCCCACGACGCGCGGAGAACAGCGCAGATTTGCAGACCTCACTCGTGCATTAGGTGCCTAGTACGTCGGGTAGCACCCACCACTGCAACTGGAATCAATTGCAAATGCAATCGCAATTAACGGAATCGTTGGTTTTCTATTATGACTAGGGGGCACGTCTTAGGCCTTCCATATCGGCGCATCACCTCTTCGCCAGCTTGTTGGCTGCCGTCGATGTACCAGCTGCCGGTAAAGAGCACGAGAGGTGTATCATTTGGGAGACCATTACCTTGGCTGAGAATGTTGAAAGGGCCTTGGCCTCCAGTTACTGAAGGGCCTAAAAGGCCCGAAATGCCTAACACTAGCCCAAGCGTCTGGCAATTCTATGATGATTTCCCTCGTGGCCAATCGTTGAAACAGGGGCTACGACAGTATCCATACCTGTTCCATGCCGATGTTTATCCGTCACCCTTCAACACAACGTTTGGGCAACTATTCGTAGCGATGGATGTTGGGGCCTTTCGGCCGACCTTCAAAATCCTACTTGAGACACGTTTTATATCATGGTTTATCCTTCTTCCATATCGTCAATCACTCGAAAACCGGTTTCCCCCAGACTACTTCAACAACGAATGGGCTCGTGCTGGCGCCCTGGCTCTCAGAAGCTTTCTCGGCGTTTTATCCGGCAATAATCTGGAATCCGTTGCACCCTTGGTTACCTGCAACTTCCACCGCTGTTTGGAACCATACCAGAAGATATCCCGTGGCGACCCCAAGGCCGGCGCCGTGCGTCTTCCTGTCGCACTGGAGCATCTCGAAGACGCAGAGATCATCAAGATTTCTACAAGATCTGGCACAAGGAAAGGCATTGAGTATAACGACTTGAGGTGTCCACACCATCGTGATAATATTCCCGTTGAAGGGAGGACATACGTTCGTGTGGACTGGGACCGGATCGAACGTAACCCGTACGTTGACTCCGCAAAGGAAGCCACCGTCAGCGCCGACAATGGCGTGATTACGCGTGTTGATGTCCGAGTTGTAGGGCGTTTCACGATTCAGGGGAGCGGAGAGCCAATCTCGTTCGTCCGATCTGTTGTCGTAACGCTCGAAACGCCGTGGATGAATGAGGAGGAAACTTATCTCGATGAGTTTGGGTTGTTAAGAGATGATGTGGAATGGAAGATCGCAGATATCAATTACTGGGCATCTATGGGATGTCCAAAGCCACCCAACCTCTCGGAGTTGGGGGATGAAGCTGATAAGCGTCAAGACAATCAGCGCGAGAAGAAGTTTAGAAAGAAGTCATGAAGAAGCAGACCCGCCATTGAAATTGGGTGTGTGCACGTGTTATTACCTAGGCGGCTTTGTGAACTTATCCCCAATATACCTTATATACCTTATCCGGGCGGTTTGTACATGTCCTTACGTGCCGAACATCGTGGCAGCCCGCGCCTTGAAACCCTACCGTTCGACCCTCCGCTCAAGTTCGTTGCCTACCGTCCTGCAACTAGCCATGGTGGGTCTTAGGATAAGCCCAACCGATCCATGATGAATATATGCTCCTGCAGGAGACTCATGAAGATGTAGGAGATCCTGTCCATGGCCAGTAACCCAAGGGCTCCAAAAGCACCTGGACGCCAGAGTCATTTATATGACACATATGCTACACATATCCTGAAGACATCCTTCGTTGGTTACTGGGTACATAATCGCTTCCATAGTGTCCCGTGTTGTAATGCAGAGTCTCGACCTCTGAAGTCATTTCATCAACGAGGAGATCAGGATCAAGCATATCCTCTTAAACCTTTTTGAAAAAGCCATAAACTCGAAACTGTTTCCGGACTTCATCGTGATCCGTAAGCAAGATTCGCTTTCTTGATTCGTTTTCTTCATAAAATCATCACGAACCCGTGATCGCTAATACTTGAAACCCGGGAAATATTTCCTCGAGCTTCCAACGAACAAGAGCTGTACACAGACAGCCGCGGTTACAGGGAACTGTAGCAAGATCAATGCACTTCTTTGTAGACTCGCCTGGCTTCACAACGCAGCTGAGCTGACATTCGAAACGGCGTAAAACCCTAACCCCTCTCCAGCCCCATCGGTATCGATAACGATCCTCAACAGACGTCCAATTGTCGCTTATATCTCGGCCACGGTCCCAATGACCACCCTTGTCCAATACGATTCTTCCTCAGATGACGATGCGAACGAGCGTGATCCTGCCGTCGAACCTGCTGCCGTGTCGACTCTGCCGTCCCTTCCATCGACTTTCCACAATCTGTACGCTACCAAACCACGAGTGGGAGACGATCCGGCATTTCATCAAGGTCGGAAGCGGGCGCATAGACATGTTGAGGGACAATGGGCGACGCATATATACACAGAATGTACGTGTTCATTGCCGCTTGTGTTGGGAGGCTCAAGGTTGATGCTAACTATGTATGCGCTGCAGTCTGGCCAGACGTCAAGCTTATGTCTATCCTGGACCGAATTGTGAAAAAAGCTGGCAGTTTGGATAAGGGGTGGACTTCGTTGTTGGTCAGTGAGCTTGGGAATCAACTTGCCCTCCATATCTCCTTGTCGCGCCCACTTACGCTTTGGACCGATGAACGCGAAGACTTCACTCGAGCTCTTAGCCGCGTTTTGGCAGATATCGAGCCATTTGAGATGACGCTGGATAATATCTCTACCTTTGTGAATGATGAACGAACCCGCACCTTTCTCGTGCTCGAAGTCAATGAGGGCATATCCGAGTTTGGTGGAGTGCTGAGGGCACTGGAAGCAGTGATGAAACAGTTTAAGCAACCTGCGCTATACACGGTTGATACAGCACGGTTTCATGTAAGTATAGCGTGGAGGTTGGGCGGCGAGGAGATGAAGGTCAAGCAATTGTTGCAGTTCGTGGAGGAGTTTGGCGAGGAACTTCAAGCTTTGTGGAAGGACACCAGCAAGACGATTCGAGTAAAGGAAGTAAAGGCAAAGATTGGGAATCAGATTTGGGTCAAGAAGCTCGGCGAACGTCACGTTACGGAAGGAAATCACCCGCACGGCGGCGCCCGATCTTGAAATGAAAGTCAACCTCCCTCATCTTCGACGAACGCGCTCCTCTTCAATCGCGGCAGCTGACATAATCCTCAAATTTAACGGATCACCTGATCGGAATATTCTCGCATTCGGTATGTATAACCTCGCTTCGCTGAAATTAAGGTTGCGCTACCGATTGCAATTACTGTTCCATGGCCGCGCTCTCCGCCCCCAATTGCGTGCTCTGCCGACCGTCCCGCATCATCCTCTCGCGATGAGCTTCAAATACGCTCGTCTACCTCCTGATCCGGGAGAGTCGAGTTCACTTGCAAAGATGGGTAACCCAGAACAAGCGCAGGCAATGGACCAGGGCGGATTGGACAAGAATGGTGAATATGAGTTGCAATCGAGCAAGTCACCTGGATCGACGGAATCAAATACGTCGCCGACTGGTGGACACGATGTCAAACGAAAGCTGTTGTCGCGACACCTCATGATGATCTCCATTGGCGGTATCATTGGGCCCGGCCTTCTCGTCGGTACCGGGACCGCTCTTGCAACTGGCGGACCCAGTGGCATATTTATCGCCTATTGCCTTATTGGCGCCGTCCTCTACCTCACCATGCAATCCTTAGGCGAACTCGCAACAGTATTTCCTGAAACTGGGTCTTTTGTGACCTGGGCTGGTCGATTCGGCGATGATGCTATGGGATTCGCACTTGGATGGAATTATTGGTATATGTGGGTTACTATTCTCGCGAATGAGTACGTGGCGGCAACGGTTGTGTTAAGTTTCTGGACCAATGATACGCCTCCTACATGGGCGTGGATCCTCATTTTATGGGTGTTCTTCCTCGCTTTCTCATTTGTACGTAAAGCATCAAGTCCATAAGGTTCTGCGCTAACTTTTGCTTAGTTGTCGGTTGACGCCTACGGGGAGACGGAGTTCTGGTTGGCGAGTTTGAAGGTTGTTTTCATCCTCCTTTTTTTCATCGTCGGCGTCGTCATCAATGTGGGCGGCATTGGTGATACGGGCTACATTGGCTTTCGCTATTGGAAGGACCCTGGAGCATTTGCTGATGGGTTCAGCGGGGTAGTCAGTGTTTTTGCTATGGCAGCAACATACTATGCTGGGTAAGATTAAGCCCTCAGATGTGACTTGCTCACGACCTTACTGACTGTACGAAACAGAACAGAGATGGTGGGTCTGACCGCTGGTGAATCCAAAGACCCCCGGAAGAACATCCCTCGCGCAATCCGACAAGTCTTCTTTCGTATCCTCTTCATCTACGTTGGCTTCGTCTTCTTCACGGGTATCCTCGTACCTTACAATGATGAGAACCTACTTTCACCCAAGTCGAAGACTGGTGCATCTCCCATCACGATTGCGTTTATACGTGCAGGATGGGCAGCTGGTGCGCACCTTGTCAACGCGGTGCTGGTAATCACCATCATCTCGGCTGTGAACTCATCCCTTTACGCGGCGTCTCGTGTTGTCTGCATGATGGCACGCGATGGAAAAGCACCTCGGATCCTGAGCAAAATCAACAAACGCGGCGTACCGATTCCCGCACTCATCTTCTCGAACCTCTTCGGGCTCATATCGTTGATGAAGCAGAGTGCTGGCGCTGGAAAGGCGTACAGTTACCTCATCAACATGTCTGGTGTTTCAGCCTTCATTGCCTGGGCGATTATCTCTCTTTGTCATATTCGATTTCGGCGTGCAATCATTTCCCAGAACAAAGATATCAAGCTTCATTTCACAGCAAGGTGGTATCCGTACGGAGCCTACATCGGCTTTATCGCTAATGTCGTTCTTGTTTTCCTGCAAGGGTACCCGACATTGGCAGCCAAACCATTTGTTGCAGCCGATTTTGTGGTAGCGTATGTTGTCTTGCCGGCTTTTCTGGTGCTCTTCTTAGGCTGGAAGTGGTGGCATAAGACGAAATGGGTGAATTTGGAGGAGGCAGACTTGGATGCTGGGAGGAAAATTTATGAGGACAACATTGAGGTTATGGACGAGGTCGGCGATAGAGAAACGAACTTACCGAAGGGTCGATTTAGACAGGTGTGGAATGTGATTGTAGGCTGAAGCCTAAGGCAGGAGTTTATTGGCATACCCCATATATCATCAACGACGTAAGAATACCATTTCAGTTGGTCCTAAGTTACCTGATGACACTAATCAAACATCCAAACACGTAATCTTACATTCATACCGTCTTTCACCCTCGCTTCGCTCAAGCAACGATAAAGTTCGACACCAACTTGATATCACGGCTGCTGGCACCAACATACACGTCGTACGTGCCCTGCACAATCTGCCAGCCCTGGCTATACACATCCCAGATACTGAGATCCTTCTTCGTAACTGGGAACGTAACTTGTCCGCTCTCACCGGCACACAAACTGATCTTGTCGAAGCCGCGGAGGACACGAGGAGGTTCGTTCGCGGAAGCCGGGAAACCGAGGTAGAGCTGGGCGACTTCAGCACCGGTGCAGTCACCCGTGTTTGCAACGGTTGCGGTAATGTTAAGAGCGGTGGAGAATAGTGAGGGGAAACCGCCTGGGGCGTTTTGTTCACCGGGGGTAGCGGCAGGGCCGGAGGAGACGGAGCCGGAAATGGCGAGGTCGGAGTAGGAGAACGTGGTGTACGACAATCCGAATCCGAACTCGTAGCGAGGGGTGATATTCAAGGCATCGAAGCGGCGGTAGTCGAGAAGGAGTTCTTCGGAGAAGTAAACTTGAGGGTCATTCACATACTCTCCGAAGATGGGGATGTAGTCGTCTGCACTCTTAGCAATCGTATACGGCAATTTTCCGGAGGGGTTGACGTCGCCGAAGAGGACTGAGACCAGGGAGTTACCGCTTTCCTGCCCGGGGAGATGGGCGTTGAGAATTGCAGTGACATTCTCGTTCTCGACCCATTCTTCCATCAAGACGGGTCCTACGACGTGCTCCACGACAATGGTGTTAGGGCAGTTTGCAGCGACTGTGTTGATGAGATTGTCTCCGTTATCCCACAGTGTAAAGTTCTGACGATCACTGTCCTCTCCACTCCTCGCCTGTACAAAGACGAGACAATGAGTAGCACGGTGAGCAGTAGCATTAATGGTGGCCCAGCTATCACCAACCGGCCAATCCTCAAGCACCCACTCAACATCAAAGGTCTGCTCCTGTGACGCACGTTCATTGATCGCAGCGAGCGGGTCAACGAGGTACGGGAAGAGTGAGGCACCACTTCCCCACCCGACGGCTTGGGTACCGTTGTTCGAGGCCCCGACCGGACAGAGCTGAGAGCCGGGGATCCATTGTTGGCAGTAGTTCGGACCCTTGGGATTCGCGCCTGCGTCTGTACCGAACATAGCGAGTTTCTTGACGTTGGTGAGGGGCAATCCGCGGTCGCCATCGGTGTTCTTGAGGAGGATGGTACCCTCTTCCGCGACCTTCTTGATGATGACGGCATGGTCGTCCTGGACGTTAACATGCTCGTTGATTACCTCGCCAGTCGTAGCGTTGTAGGTCTCGAGGGTATTGCCGTTGTAGTTGGTCTCGGGGTACGATCCGTTGTTCTGACCCAAGAAGATCCAGGGCGTGAGAAGACGAGTGACCATGTCATTCAACCTCGTCTCAGGCACCGAGCCATTGTTCACTGACTCAATGAGACCTTGTCCGAACCATTGATCTCCTCCAGGCATCTCGACATCCTCCCCTGCCAAGACTGCGGGAATGGTGGAGTATGTTGCTCCCCAATCGGACATCACGAACCCTTGGAAGTCGAGCTCCGTCTTGAGAAGATGATTGAGGGAGTACGGATCCTCACAAGCCTGCGTGCCGTTAATACGATTGTAAGAACACATCACCGCCCCAGCCCCGGCCCTCAACGCCTCCGCAAACGGCCACATATAAAGTTCATGCATCGTCCGATCACTAACATTACTCGAAAGCGTATACGTATTATTGAAATTCGTCAACGTAAACGGATACCCCGCCCCCGGACCTCCGGAGTTAGTGTTTCGCCATGTTTCTTGTTCGTAAGCGATCCAGTGTTTCGCGGTGGCGATGACGCCGTTTGATTGCCATCCGATGATGGTTTCGTAGGCTGCCGCGCCGTGGAGGTAGGGATCTGCGCCGAAGCCTTCCCAGAATCGGCCGCCGGCTGCGTTACGGCCGAGGGGGCCTCCGGTGACTGGGGCGAGTGCGACGTTGATTCCTTTTCCGCGCCATTCGGCACCCAATGCCAGACCGCGTTGGAGGAGGAGTTCGCGATCCCAGGTCGAGGCAGCGGTAATTCCAGCGGGGAAAACGGAGTTGAAATCAGTCGGCCGGATCCCTGCTGGTCCATCCTGGAAACACAACTCCGGGATTCCCAAACGCGGAATAGATCCCGTATTTCCTTCGCAACGGCCGAGGGATCCGATACCGGTTGTTAGGTTGACTTTTTCGGGGATGGACATTTGTGAGACGAGGGCGAGGGCTTGTTGGTATGCTGATTCCCAACCACCGGCGCCTGTCGTCAGGGGGAAGGACGGGTCGGCATTGATGGTGGGTGATGCGGTGGATAGGATGGGGGAGGTGAGGAGGAGGGTGAGGGTGGATAGTTGAAGAAGCATGGTAATGTTGCTCTACTTCCGGGTTGTCGAGGGCGGTGAGGATCAACTTCGTAAGGCGATATGGCGGCCATTTATAGTCGGATCAGATCAACCCTTCAGCAGGACATTTTTGTCGAGAGGATGTACGACGTCGTACGCGGGGGATGATTTAGCCGGCGGGGTATAGGGTCGCAGTCGGCTAGGTCAGCTCACTCCTTAACTTCGAGCTTGTATTGGCGATGATGCGGAGGCATAAGCGAGCGTATCTTTACCCAAGACGATCCATGGCGGGGTCTGTTGTGGGGTACATCTCGAAGTTGTGAATGATTTAACCGGTCCTACCAGCAGGTGCACGATAGGGGGTCGAGCGATGATCAACAGCCTTGGGTTTGGCGTGTCACTGAGTTTGCGCATGTGGTGAGCCATCAGCAGTATATGGCGAGAAGGAGCAACAATGCGGAAGTTGTTTTCCTTCCTAAGGCATGGCCAAGGGAGAACGTCTACCTCTTCCGCAATCATGGCCATAATATTCCCGAGCCGTCTGGGGCTGCAGTTGATATGCCGTGCGACAGAGTCCTGAGCAATCGTACCACATCTCGAGCTTGCCAATTGTCACAGTCAGCCACACGGGTACGGTACCGCTGACGTTACCTGGCACAAGTCGACCGAACAGCTGTCCAATTGTCGCGACCAATGTCAGATTTATCCAAGATGAATCCGAACTTGATCCCCATGTCCTGAGACGCTGAGATGCGCGTGATCGGTCATAACGGCGCGTTACCGAGGACCGGCATTACTGTAGACGTACTTCCCCGCTCGTAGGTTTACCCTGATCAAGAAGAGGTCCACCGGTTAAATCATCAGGGGGGGATCTGGACTGGATTGCGTTCGGCAGGCTGAAGCCGATGCTCCCTAGCGCTTGACCATCAGCAGTCAGCTCTGGCCAAACGGATCGCAATGTCAATGACCCCATTGCCGTCCATTTTCCGAGATTCGTCGTTTGGGCTCCCCCGCTCTCTCGCGGGCCTCCTCCTCCCGAGCTTCGAGTGTGGCGCTGGCGGCAAACCTTATCCCCTTGGCCGCCTGGACATGTGAACCTTTGAAACTCACCACCAAAAGAAAACATAACTCTGTCCACTGCTCTCGCACGGCTTAAGACGACGTTGGAGGTAATGAAGGTAGAACGGGACAAGCATGTGAAGGAGTTGGAGAGGTTGGAGGTTGAGAGGGGGAGGAGGGACTGCGGAAGGGGTTGGAGGGGTTGAGGGAAGCATGGGGGTGGTTGATACGGTGCAGGGGGAGGGGAAGGGGAAGGATGGGGTGGAGGGGGTGGAGGGGGTGGAGAGTGGTGGTGGTACCCGTGGTACGGCTGATGCGATGGAGGCAAAACTATGAGGGTACGGCGAGATCATCTAGGATATTACTACTCAAAATCAGCGAAATCTGAAGATCATTCTTGAAATGCTATCTCTCGTATGCCGCTGCTTCGCGGGAACCCGCTGCACCCCAGATTCACCTCCACACGACCGCTCGAGCCCACCGGCACCTTCTCCTGCCCCTACACAGTCCACCCTCACAATGGGCATCTCTTGGTCACAACTACGGTCAAAGCTGTTATTGACATGGTCAATCACTTGTGACCTAACACATGCGCTCTTCAATTCCCCTTTCCTCCTCCTCCGCTCCCTCTACACAATCTACCTCCGTCCCGCTCTCACCCCCACGCTCTCTCTTGATCCGGCCCCTCGTGTTAAGTCCTTGAGGGAACACCAGGAGGAGGTCGAGGTTGTTCGGAGGGGTGTAGAAGTTGCGAGGGAAGCGGGGAGGAAGGTGGTCATGGGGAGGCAGGAAGGGGAGGGACATGTCGCACGCGGGAGAGGATATAAAGATGGTGCCGAACGGATTTCAATGTCACATCTGAACGCTCTACTATCCATCGCTGTGGAAAGCCGAGTTGCGCATGTGGAGCCCTTGGTCACCTTTGCCGGTTTGTGTACAGCGACGTTGGAAAAGGGATTCTTACCCGCCGTCGTTCCCGAGTTCCGATCTATTACCGTTGGGGGCGCGATACAGGGATTAGGCATCGAGTCTTCCTCGTGGCGGAATTCGACGTTCGATACCTCGGTTACTGACGCCACGCTCATCGCTGGTGATGCCCAAATCAGAACAGCGAAGGATGACGGGGAGTTATGGAGTGCGGTACCGGGCAGCTGTGGGACTGTGGCATTGGTTGCTGGATCTGAAGTTCAGTTGGAGAAGGCGAGTCCGTGGATGAGGGTTCGGTATGTTCGATATCGCACCCCCTCCGAGTTTGGGCGGGAAGCAGATTGCAAGATTGGATCACTCTCGAGTGAGCAGGGGGAGGATGGGAGGAGTTGGATGGGTTCGGATGCGGTTATGGACGCTATTGCGTTCGAACATGGCACGATTGGTATGTTTGGTGGATGTGTGACGCAGGAGGAGGCGGAGAGATTGGTGGGTGGGAGTATGGGGGTATATAAGGATCATCCTGGACGCGGGTTCTTTTTCAGTCACGTCGAGCAGATCGCAAAACGGGATGGGGGATATGTAACATCTGACACGAGGGAGAAGAGGAAAGAGCAGTTTGGAGAGGTGATTCATGAGGAGTTGATACCAACCCTCGAATACCTCTTCCGCTACGACGTAAGCCGAACCACCGTGAAACCACCCAAACACATCTCGCGGCTCGCTAACACATGGCCTTACAGAAAGGCGGTTTCTGGGCCGTCCACGCCCTTAGCGCCCTCCTCCCACCCCTCCGTCTCCTGCTGTCGAGACTCCTCCTACCACTGTTCAACACCTTCCTCTCGACCTCCACGCTGTACAAAGTCGCGCTGCTCATGTCTGATCAGAAGAGGGAGAATGTGTCGATGTTGCAGGATGTCGACATTCCGTATAGTGAGGGAAGATTCGAGGACTTCGTGGAGTGGGAGAGGGAGGAGATTGGGGTATGGCCTTTGTGGCTCTGTCCAGTCCGAGGCGAACACGAACCGCGAGTCCTCGGTTTAGGTCACAAAGCCTCCGACTCCAGCAACCCGCGCAACGAGGACGCTCAAGGTAGGAGTTGGGTCATGAACGTCGGTCTCTACGGGATCCCCCGTTCTCCCCGTCCCCTCGTCGACCTCAACATCGAACTCGAACGCAAAGTCACAGAGATGGGTGGGAAAAAAGGGTTATACGCATTCGTGTATGCCGACAAAGAATATTTTTGGAGTGGGTATGACAGAGAGGGGTATGATGCTGTACGCAGAAAGTATGGGAGTGAGGGAGTGATGATGGAGTTGTGGGAGAAGGTTAGGGTTAGGTTTTGATGTGTGGAAATGTAGGGATTATGGAATCACAGATATAAACTTTAGATTACTAAAGCGGAAACCAACAAAATGCCCAAAATAAAGGAATAAACCAAAAACGCCAGATCAAATGAACGTCGCAAACCCTACGATGACAGCAGCCATACCAGCACCCATCACACACCACCCCCGGCCTGCACTGTACGTCCTACACGCCATTGAAGCCGCAGAACTCGCTTTAGCCCGCGCAGAACTCGAACTCGTCCCACTAACAACCACATTCGTAGCAGTAGCCACCTCCGTATTCGTCACCGTACTCACCACCCCCCCAACATCCTCCACCTTCCCATAATAAATCCCCCTCGTAAACATCACCCTCCCATCCTCCTCCACGTTCACCCTCGCCCCTAGCGGAAAATCCCGCAACGGCTGTCCCTCGAACCTCATCGTATAATTCAGCGTTCCATCCGGGACGAGGGCGAGGTCGGAGGTTCGTTCGGGGGTGAGTGGGGAGGCGTAGGAACACCCGGGACATATATCGAGGGCGGTGAAGGTGATGTTCGCGCTGGAGGGGTCGATGGAGGCGGTTAGTGTCATTTGTCGGATATGCTGGATTCGCCGGATGAATGAAAGAACGGCGGGACAGACTGGAGTTCCGGTACTGGTTGTGGAGTTGTCGGGTGTGTAGGTAAAATCGACGAAGTTCTGGCCGTATCGCGTAATCAGCCCCGGACGCGTCGAGTTGAACCTCAAAGATTGATTCCCATAGTCCGACGTGACAGAAATATTCTTCCAATACACATCATCGAAGAAATCATACGCCTCGACCTCCTCCCCCGCCATCGCTCCATCCCAACTCGACCTCAAATAGACCATTTGATCCACTGTCGGTGGTAGAAACAGATCAGTGGTAGAGGGGTGTCCGGCGCTGGAGTACCCTTCAGACACGGGCGCGGTCCCATTCGACTTAAACGCAAAATAAATATCATTGGGATCATACCAACTCCGATTCCCGACATACTCACCCCCCGTCGGCCCAAGCCTCAACACCGCGTCCCTACTAACAACAACATCGACATCCACCCCACACACCTCCACATCCGTCGCATTAAGCGCGGGCGTTAGGATGAGGGTACCGTGGTAGTATGCGTCGGCGGCGATGTCGGTTGCGCAGTCGTCTGCGACGAAGATGGAGGAGGTGGGGTTGTAGCAGTCGACGTAGGTTTGGTAGGAGGTTGTTTCGGTTATATTTTCGAGGATGTGGTTGGTTGTTGAGATGGCGGCGAGGGCGGTGGGAGCGAGGAGGGCTAGCGAAAGGGCTGGAAGGAATGGCATTGTGGTTGATGAGAGATAGTACGGGATCAAGGATCCCTCGTAGAGAACGTATATTGATGGTGGTTGTGGTATAGCTACAGTATGGAAAAGCTTAACAATGCTTGTTTTGCGCCGGACAGCAGCTGCTGGTGTGGAGTGCATACCCGTCATTCCCGCGGCAAATTCTCCGGAATTTCGGAACAAATACAAAGGACGTTCTTGAAATACCGTCAATACTGAGTCGGAGTATTCTAAGTGACGCCGTCGTAGTCTCATAACCCTTGTACTCTATTTCCTGTGACCGGCTCGCGCACGGCCCTCAGGTTCACGATATTCACCTCCAAACCTAAAACTATACCGGATTGCTCATTCCTCCTCAACCCTCCTCACCACCTCCTCCAAATCTCTCATCCCCCCACACACCCTAACCCACACAACCATCTCACTCCCACCCGTCTCGACCTCAACATCATCATCGACGATTAACCCCACACCCAACTCCCTGGCTACCTCAACCAGGTCCTTCGCCTGCTCATCTCCTACTTTTTCCATACCCGATCGAGAACGGATCCGGACCGCAGGCGGCGATCGGAGGAGTGGAGAGAAATACCGCAACTCCTCCGCGGTGGGTGCCTCGAGTGCGATATACCGGACCCGCCCCGTGAAGGCTTCATTCGTCAATCCATCCGCATCGGTGGGTAGGGTGACGTGCTCGGCGTTACAGGGAACGTAAAGCAGGTCCAGCCAGGATGTGTTGAGGGTATCGAATAACGCTCCCACCACAGCCGCCTCTGTGCCGTTCGGGATGTTGGCTGTACGACCATCGTTAGCATCCCTCACTCAGAACACCTGATGGTGGTGGTGATCGTACCCGCCAAAAACAGCTCCCCCCTCCTCTCCCTCCCCTCCCCCTCCTCCCCCAACCACGCACCAACACTCCCTAACCCTCCCTCTCCAACCTCCCAAAACGTCATTCCCATATCCACCGCATACGTTAACACATCCATCCCCACCTCACTATCAATTCTCAGTGCGATACGGGCGACGTGGGGGCCAGAGGAGGTGGTGAGGGGTGTTGTGGGGAAGCGGGAGGAGGTTGTTAGGTAGGAGAGTGGGGGAAAGGAGGATGTGAGTTTTGTTAGGAGGGATTGGATTGACATTGTGATTGAGGGTTGATGGTGGTTTGGGGGTGGGGGGGGTTGTCGGCGTGAGTGAGCGGGCGGGGCGGTGTGGTGTGGTATGACGTCACGTACGCTTTATTCGAAATTTACCTCCTACTACTCCTCTTTTTTTATATTTCCCTTCGCCTTCCTCATCATCTCCTCCGCCTCAGCCTTAACCCACTCCCTCGCCTCCTCTGCCTCAACCCTCATCCACTCAACCCACCCCAACTCCTCCTCCTCCTCCTCAATCCTAACCTCTTCCTCCCACGTCGGCACCCCAACCAATAAATCCTCCTCGAGCTGTGCAAGAAGTGCTTCTTCCTCCTGTTCGAGTCCTTCATCTGCGATTCGGAGGGATGCGAGAGCGCATTCGGAGGCGAGACGGATGTAGGTGTAGTTCTGGGTCGCGGGGGTAGCGGGGCGCAGGTGTCCGTTTAGGGTGCCGTTGTTTGGGTTTGGTTTGATACCGAGTAATCGTGTCACGATCCCATACACGTCCACATTCGCAACCGGCCCGGCTTTCTTCTCCGGCGTCCACTCCCCGAACCCGGGCCCGACACCGACGAATAGAGCACGCATCAACGGACTCGCGTTATCGTATCCGTGGATTCCTCGGGGGGTGTAGTCCTCGATTTCGGGGTCGAAGCGGTCGTGTGTGGTGATTGCCCACCCGGGGCGCGGGATGAGCCAGAGTGGTGCGATACGTGGGTTATCGTGCCTCGAGAAGTGGTACCGCGTAGGTATGTCCCCGCGGAGGTAGACGTCCCAAGGCGACGTCGACGTGTGTTGAGCGGAGATGTTGGCGTACATCTCCGTCACGGAAACATTCGATTTCGGCCACATCCCAAACAGCGGCCACCCGTCGATATGCTCAATTCCCCCGACATCCACCAAATCATCCAAAAACACCACCCTCGAACCCGATGATGTCGCCATCCCATGATCAGAAACAACAACCAAATCCACAACCCCACTCAAATTCCTCTCCAAAATCCCCGCCACCAACCCCCCCACCATCCCATCAACCCTCCCCAACGCCTCCGCGACCTCGATACTTTCGGGTCCGTAGACATGACCTGCACTATCGACGTCAGGGACATACACACCCATGAACCCCGGCCTCACCTCATCCTCCATATCCAACCACCCCAACACCCTCTCCACTTTATCCTCAACCTCAACACCAGTCCTATACGGATCCAAGTAATCCGGCGAGCAACCATTGATGACAGCCTCAGACCCGGGCCACATATGAACCGCACTCCGCACGCCCTGTCGTTTACACGTACACCACACGGGTTCCACGCGCCCTTTCATCCCGCCCACGCCTTCCCACCAAAAACTATCATGAGAACGCTCTGGATCTGTATAAACGAATTCGGCTCCTTTACCACCATTGGCGGAGGGGTCCCAGAATTCGTTCCCGATGATGCCGTGGGAGGAGGGGTAGAGGCCTGTGATGAGGGTGTAGTGGTTTGGGAATGTTACGGAGGGGAAGGAAGGGAGGAGGTAGGGGGGGTTGACGGCGCCGATGTCGATGCCGACTCCAGGGGCATTGGGGGAGGTATCGACTTTGGAGGCGTTTGAAGAAAAGGAGGCGGATGGAGAGAAGTAGTTGGGGGTGAGTGATTGGGAGAGGTTGTAGAGGTGAGGTGTCAATGTCGGTGTCAAAAAATCCGCACGAAAGCCATCGAGTGAGATCAGTAGAACTGTTGGTACGAACTCATGCGTCCCGTTCGATAGCTTCACGGTGGTAGTTGTGTTGCCGGGAGTGACGATGATTTCGGTTTTGTCGGACGTTGGGATCTTGTTCGGCAACTCCACCGCCGCAAAGAGTATGATGATCGCAACGACGAGTAATAAAAGCAAGCATACACCCGTCGCACACGTCCTCATGAACACCTGATACCAGAACCCGCGCTCTTTCCTCCCTCTCACGCCTTTCTCTCCTCCCAACAACGAATCACCGACATCATCGCCCTCTTCATCCTCTACCATACTGTTTCTTCTATCACTCGGCCCGATGAGGACAGAGTTGCGGCGACCGAACAGCGAGGTAGGACGGACGGTGAGTAGAACCTCGCGATCTGCCTCTTCGGCGAGGATGTCGCGGTCGGCAGTTGTTGCGCGGACGTGGGCATGGCCTCTGTGGACTACGAGGTCGTCTTCGTCGTCGTCTTCGTCGTCGTCTCCGTCTGTGAGGGGGATTGTTTCGCTGCTTCTCCTGGTGGCCATTGTTGGTGGTGGTGGTGGTCGTGGTCGTGGTCGTGGTCGTGGCCGTGGTTGCTTGGCGACTTGGCCAGTCAGGGTCGCGCGGTATCGATACTCTCAAAATGACGTCAACGTGTCAATTGAGACGGGGCATGTGGGAAGAGACCGCCCTCTCGTCAGGGCTGCGGACCTAATCTACCCCACACAGCTGATACCCCTGAACTCCCTTACAGAAGAAATCAGACCTTTTACACGCTTGATTGGGTACCTCCAACAGAAACGCTCGATGCCACCTTCCTCTTCCTTTGATCCGTCTCTGTACAGCCGTCCACGCCGTTCCTATGACCCCACGAAGAATCCGCTGATCTTCCAACTCCTCGAGTGCGAGGATGCATCGAAAGATAAACCTGCGCTGACAGGAGTAGAATGGGATGCAGGCAATGGAACGTTGATCCGGTTACACGGGGTTGCGGAGGATGGTGTCAGCATATGTGTCCTCGTGCGTGGAGTCGAGCCATACGTACGTTTTCCCACTCCTCCCGCCTCCCCCCACCCCGGCACGTAAAAACTCGATCCAGAAGGTCGAACTGAATATTCCGGGTTACATAGCTATTCTTTCCCGTATCTCCAACCTTCAGAAACTCCGACATCCCCCGCCTCGTCTCTGCCCTTCCTAGCGCCTCCCCTCCTCTCTCCGCAACCCTAACATCCCGCACCCCACTCCTCCACTATCGACCCAACTCGGAGCTTTACTCCTCTTTCCTCCGTTTGTCATTCGCCTCCACAACAGCCGCCAACGCTGCGGTTCGGGTCCTCGGGGAGGTGGTGGAGTTGGAACGTGGTATGTTGGGCGAGATGAGGAGGGAGGGCTTGTTGTATGACGCAACGGTTTATGAGAACGGGTTAGCGCTCACGGATAGAGTCATGGTCGATATGGGTGTCGTCGGGGCTGGTTGGGTTCGTATCCCGAACGGGCGATATCAAGTTCTCAAGGTGGGAGGCGTGTATGGAAGGTATGGGGTGGTTGTCGGGTGTGAGGTTGGTGCTGTGGAGGGGTTGAGTCCTACGAGTGTCAGTGAGGATGCGGAAGCGAGGACGGAGAGGTGGAGTCATCTTGCGCCGTTGAGGTGTGCGTGTTTGAGTGCGTTGTTTATCCCGGCTGGGGTCTCGGGTGCTTCAGCGTCTTCGGTGCCGTCGACGCCGAGAAAGACGAAGGTGACGACGACTACGACGAAAAGCCCGGCGAAGAAGAAGAAGAAGAGAGATAGTGATCATGGGGAGGACGAAGAGGAAGAAGATTTTGTGGCTGCTATTACGGTGATATTGACGGAGCAAGTTACGGAGGAGGACGGGGGTACCTGTGGTTGTGCAGGTGATAAGGTCCTGCTACTCACCCACGGAAGCGGCGATAACGAGATGAAGAACTTGAAAATGCCGGGACTGGGTATCAAGGTTGGCAAAGAACCAGATGATCCATGTGCCACGGACGATGCGAACGAGGGTCACATGAACGTCATCCGGTTCAGTAGCGAAAGAGAGATGTTACAAGGTATGTCTCTTTTTTTTTTGTACGCATAATAATTTTTCTTGGCCACCGCTGACACTCTTCGGCTCGGTACCAGGCCTCCACGACCTCATCATATCCTACGATCCCGATATCCTGACAGGGTACGACCTCGGCGATACCCTCTCCCTCCTCCTCACCCGCGCAACAGCCTTCAACCTCCCCTCCTTCGCTACCCTATCCCGTCCATCCTCCATCCAGCTCAAACCGAAGACGAGGCAGGTGTATAGTGCATCCTGGGTCCGAAGTCAGCGGAGAATGGTGGGGACGAGTAACCGGGAACAAGTTGAGTTGGGGGTCGTAGGACGGTGGGTATTGGATCTGCGGTTGATTCTGGAGAGGGAGGAGAGGATGAGGACGTATTCGTTGCAAGAGGCGTCGGAGATGATGCTTGGTCATAGACTTGAGAGGTTCGGGAAGGTGGTGTTGGGTGAGATGTGGAGGAAGGGACGAAGGGAGAGGCTTGAGAGGTATATTGCGAGAGAGGCGAGGGTTGGGCTTGGGTTGATGAGGAAGGGACAGGTTGTCGTTAGTGCCGTGGAAATGGCGAGGGTTTGTGGGATTAACTTGAATGTGAGTGTCATACTCCTCTTCCGGTCTTTCAGTATCATGGGAAAACTGATGACGGGATTTAGGATGTCGTGTCGAAGGGACAGATGAGGCGGTTGTATGGACAGTTATTCCGGTTTTGTGGGGCGAGGGGAATCGTTGTTCCGAGCGGTATGGCGACGTAGCCGAAAAGCTGTGGTCGTTGGCTGATATCGTCGTACAGGACAACGGTATGACTCACAGATGACCGAGGGACCGGTCAATTGGATGCCGAGGGTTGGATATGATATGGAGAACCCAGTTATCGTGTTGGATTTTCGGAGTTTGTATCCATCGTACTGTTTTCCAGGATTCATTTTGTTGAAAGAAGCTGACCTATGCCGAGTTCCGTACAGGATCCTGATATCGAGGAATCTGTGCTATTCTACACTTCTCGCCTCACCTTCTGATCTCCCGGAGTCTGATTATACCCAGGGCTACGGCCCAACGCGCTGCTTCTTCGCGAAACCTCACGTGAAAGAAGGAATCGTGCCCCTCATCCTCAGACATTTCCTCTCGCAGCGGCGGAAAGTGAAGGAGATGATGAACGCCACCGCAGACCCCGTCGTCCGCGCAGTCCTCGATGGACGACAGAAGAGCTTGAAGGTGGTGGCGAATGCGATGTATGGCTTCACGGGTGCGAAGGAGAGTAAGTTGCAGTGTCTCCCGCTTGCTGAGACGACGATTGTTACGGGTGGGTTGTTGCTCGAGGAGGCGAAGCGTGTTATCGAGAGTAAGTTTAATGTTGAGGGGGAAGGGAAGAGGGTGGAGGTTGTGTATGGTGATACCGATTCGTGTTTTGTGAAGGTGTATGGGATGGGTGTTGCTGAGGCGGTGGAGTTTGGGAAGAGGATGGCGGGGGAGGTTAGTGAAGTCTGGGATGATCCCGTGCAATTGGAGTTCGAGAACGTAATCACTCCTGAACCAAACGAAGTTATTGGGCTCACGAGTGCGTACAGGTCCTTTTCCCTTCTTTGTTGGTGAATCGAAAGAGGTATGCCGGGCTTTCGTGGACAAAGGCCGAGGATGCGAATGGGATTGAAGTGAAAGGATTAGAGGCTAACCGGAGGGATGCGGTACCCTTAATTGCGGATCTCATGGGTGAGGTATTGAATATACTGTTGCAAAGTAAGAAGAGAGGGAGGAATGACGTTATCGAGGAGGTGAAGGAGTCTGTGCGAAGGTAAGCTCGCATGTCTTGCACCAATGTTGGGGAGAGCTGATATTCGTGGCAGCAATATAAAGCGGATAGCAAACGGTGAATTCGATATCGGCAAGTTCATCATGACGAAGGTATGGGGTTCAAGCGGGATCCTGGGCATTCCGAACTAACAACTCGTACAGGGTCTCTGGCTCGGTACCGAAGCAGCTGACTACAAAACAACACAACCGCATATCGCAGTCATCGACAAAATCCGAAAACGGAATCCGAGTCGTACATTCAAAGACGGCGAGCGGATCCCTTACGTGTTCATCGCCGCTCCTGCCAACGCGAAGGGCTTCGAAAAAGCCGAGGATCCGGAATGGGCGATGAAAGAAGGCTTGAACGTGGATTATGAGTATTACTTGGAGCATACGGTACGGAATCCGTTAAGTAGGATCTTGGAGTTGTTGATGGAGAGGAAAGAGGTGGACGAGCTTTTCAAAGTCAAGGTCAAGAGTGTCCCAAAAGTTGGGGGTACGGGTATGATGAGTGCGTTCTTGAAATCTGGGGCGAAAACGTTGGCGAGATGTGTCGTGTGTGGGGAGCAAGCGAAGAGTGGGAAGAAGCTGTGCTGTGCTCACCAAGGGCAGTCTGTTAAAATCGGTGAGGGCAAGAGGGAGGCTGTGAAAGCACTTGAGGTGTCGAAGGAAAGGCTTTTCGACATGTGTCGGGTGTGTCAGGGTGATGGCCTGGAAGAAGTGATGTGCACAAATTTGTAAGTGCTCACTGTTTGCCATTCTAAGTTTCCCAGCTGCGGAACTGACGGATTACATAGGGATTGCTCCATCTACTTTCAACGCAAGAGAGCGCTCGACAAATACGAGTGTGAGAAGGAGGATGCAGTCACCTTTTATCAGGCGCAGGATTTGTCGTGGTAGTTGATCATACCGTTGACCCTCCCTTCCATAGGGAAGACCATTGTACTTATAGCATAGCGACTGCGAATTTGTAGGCCGCCGGATGCGGGAGAACCGTGGGAAAAATCCACCGAACGTCGTGGTGAATACCATAACATTTACCTGCAGCTGAAGCAGAACTACTGAGTTTGGTGTAAAAGAAATTGGGTCTCTTCTGCTTACTATTGGGTACCTGCGTGTGTGTGCTGCTTTCAGAATGCCATGGGTCGACCGCTCGAGGTCACTTCAAAAAACAGAACGTAAAGCCCTGAGTTCCATGCGGGAAAACAAGTGAACAAGCGGATCTCCTCAGCACCCAGCACCTTTCTCCACGCCGAGCCGGTTGAGCGCGAGCTAGCCTCTGAACGCACACCGGGCCAAACGAATCCAGGGGATGCTTAGGAATGAGTTCTCTGTGGGGGGGCTCCTTCATGTCACCTACGGCAGCCATACTTGATAGTCAGTCACACGAAAATGAACACCAGATGTCGACAATCCTCGAGGTTCGGATACTTTAGCCATCTGTGGTTCTTTCATCGGCCACCGTCAAATGGGGACTGTTGATTGACAGCTTGGGCGGTTCGGGCACTGCTGTGTGCAAAATTCTTGACGGCGCGCGTTTTACTGCCGATCTGTGCGGGGATGGTTTACTGAACACGCCCATTTTCATAGACAAGGCTTGTGAGGGCGGTTTCAGGGGGGAAACCAATAGGCCAGACGTTTAGGAATCGATTGATGTCCTCGAACTGCGTGTAGCACCATTTCTCAGAGAGCTATGACAATGTGAAGTGTTTTGGCGGAGGTGCATGATGTTGCATGGACATGCATGAAAGCATCGAAAACACTCACTGGGCCCACGAACCTCAAAAACTGTTAGAATCAAAGAAACCACAGGCAGAACATGTTCGTTTAAGCTCCGTCTATCTCAGTGTGTGGAGGTATACGCTTTAGGACTGTCACAGTATGGTTAGTCCCATGGCTGCTTGGTATGAAATTTGAATGCAGCGCTGTTCTCCAAAGCTAGGGGCTGCAGAGTCCCACACGCTCGAAGTACACCCGGAAGCTCATCTGTAAAAAAACCCTGGTTAGTGGTGAGCTTACGCACCAGTACGTTACTTACGCAAGATCCCCAGAACCTTGGGTTCGGGGCACAGCCTGTTTGTCGAGTACACGTATCCGGTGTCCAGGCTACCGAGTACCGAATACAACCCCAACCGAACACAACCAAGGCGACACCCCTTCTCAGGGCTGGCAGCAAAATAAGCCTTAACGAGATGGACCACCCGGAAGGCCCCTAGCAGGGACCCCGGGTAAGCTAAATCACCAGTGCATCATTTGTTCACTAAGTCCTTAAGACCTTGGCTAAACGACGGTGATATCTAGCGGGACCTAAACACGATCACAGAACAGGTTGCAGGTGTCGAGCGTACCAAGTAGTGAGTGGTACGACCCCTACCGTGCAACCAAGGGCACATCCCTTCTCTGGGCTGGCATCAAGATGAACATCAACGAGTGGAATACCAACCGGAAGTTCCTTGCAGAACTCCGGTCATAGCAAAAGCTCCAGCATATCCCTTGCTACTCCTTAAAATCAATGTTTCGGAGTTGCTACCAGACGATTCAAAATACCTAAACAACATCAAACTCGAATCACATCCCTTCTCGGGGCTGGCATCAAGATAAGCATCATCAACTGGAGGACCACCCAGAAGTTCCTTTGCAGGAAAGGTACCCCGTGTAAGCAAAATCTCCGGCGTCTCACTCGCTCATCGAATCCTTAAGATCAGAGAAAGATGTTTTTTGCCGCCTGGAAGCCTGGTAAAGCCATGTCACTGTTGTGCTGGTATGCTGTTGGAGCATGGAGTGTGCGGTTGAGATTGGAAGTTTGGGAAGGAGCGCAAGTTGCAATTTGATTGTGTAACATCGTTAGCTTAGGTTTTTGGGTCTTGGACTAGACTAAGGTTCTGATTGGACATTGGGTTTGAACTGTCTTGCGCTCGATCCTGATCCGGTTGGCTCGAGTTCCGCCCGCCAGGGAAGCGCTAGCCGCGCGTAAGCCGCATCCGGAGTTTTCTGATCCATGTAGCAATGACCGGCAAAAACGGGCGTCCAAGGGGGCCGGACGTTCACTGCCATTCACCATTAGGTGATTCAAACCCTCGAATATACTTTCTTCCGGGGACCTCCAACGCCGTTCATTGGGTAGCACACCGGTGACGCAAGTATGCGTAAACGCAAACGTCCGCCTTTATAACTTTGGCTGATTTACAATGGCTGAAAAGGCATGATCCAGGTAAATTTAATATTGAGAGGAATTGATAATCCGATGCTAATCCATTGAACGAAATCAAACGCCTATATAGACATGAAGCAAGAAAATGCGCGAAGAAAAGAAACCAAGTATCGTACCTCCAACGCTCCTTAACGCATGACCTTACGCTACAACCTCGTCACCACCAAAATCCCTTTTGAAGTCCTCGATCCATCGGGTAGCCGCTCTCGTTTTGTCGAGATCCTTGAAGGCCACCTCAAAGACATCCTTGTACCACTCCGCAGGTTTACCCTCAAGACCCTCCTTGATGTGTTCGGGCATTTCCTCCCAATCGGCCTTGTTGTCACTGGGGAAGATGATGGTCTTCACGCCGCTGCGCTTGGCAGCAATGGCCTTCTCCCTCAAGCCACCGATTTTAAGCACCTTCCCAGACAGGGTCAACTCACCAGTCATGCCGATTGTGGGGTCAAGCGCGTGATCAAAGGCCAGGGATAACAGTGAGGTTGCCATCGTAATACCAGCACTGGGACCATCCTTCTGTATAGAACCCGCCGGGAAGTGCAAGTGCACGCTCGCTTTCTCGAAGAAGCGGTTCTGAGGGAATTCGCGGGCAATGAAGCTCTTGGTATAGGAAGACGCAATGGAAGCAGATTCCTTCATCACGTCACCCAGGTGACCAGTTAACATGAATCCCGGCTTTGAATGCTTACCAAGAGCATTTTGCGCGATAGATTCCACGTAGAGGGCAGAGCCACCCAAGCCGCTAACTCCAAGACCCATGACGACACCGGCCGGCGTTGTCTCGAATATGCGATCAGAAGTGAATACCGGTGGACCAACGTAATCCTTCAGATTACTGGATTCAATCTTGACGGCGACAGAATCAGGAACCTTCATCGGCTTGCGGGGCTCGCTAGTCTTGCTGTCCTCCTTAGCGGCTTCGGTCAAGGGTTGATCCCTCTCCTCGGTCTTCCCACCCTCCTCCTTCTTGACTGCCTCCTGCATCTGCTCGACCTCAACAGCTTCCTTTGCTTCTTTGCCCTCCTCCGTCAGAGCCTTCTCCTCACTCAACTCCTCCTCACCCACGTCCTGAACAATCTTGTACGCTGCCTTCCGGTAAACTTTGTCAATATGCTTCTTCAAATTGCGGACACCGCTCTCCCTGCAGTAGGCTTTGATCAGCATTTCGATGGCATCCTGCGTAAGGTCTACATTCGCGTCCTTCAAGCCGGCAGCTTCCTTCGCAACAGGAGAAAGGTACTTCTCAGCAATCTTGAGCTTTTCTTGTGCGATATAACCGCTCAGCTCAATCACCTCCATGCGATCCAACAGAGGGCCAGGAATGGTGTCCAACGAGTTAGCCGTACAGACAAAGAGTACCTTGCTCAAGTCGACCGGAACGTCGAGGTAATGGTCCAAGAATGAGTTGTTCTGCTCTGGATCAAGCAGTTCCAAAAGGGCAGCGGACGGGTCACCATGCCCCCGACCGATCTTATCAATCTCATCGATGAGTACCAAGGGATTCTCCACGCCGACATTCTTCAGGGCTTGAATCATCTGTCCTGGCATGGCGCCGATGTAGGTACGTCGGTGACCCTTGATTTCCGCAACGTCCGTCAAACCACCAACACTGAACCTAAAGAACCTCCTGTCCAAAGCCCTGGCAATGGACTTGCCAATACTCGTCTTTCCGACACCAGGGGGTCCGACGAAGCAAAGAATCTTGCCCTGAACAGTACCCTTGAGTTTACCGACCGCGATGAACTCCAGAATACGTTCTTTGATGTCCTTGAGACCGTAATGATCCTCATCGAGCACCTTTGCGGCGTGTCCTACATGGAAGTTCTCCGGACTGCGTTGACCCCATGGGATCTGCGTCAACCAGTCCAAGTAATTTCGCGTAACGTTGAACTCACTGCCCTGGGGCTCTAAACCCTGCAACTTGTTCAATTCCTCCTCGAACACCTTCTTGACGTGTTCCGGCATGTTCAATTTCTTTACCCTCTCGTCGAACTTCTCAACAAGCTTATCCTTCCCATCGCTCTCCATACCCAACTCGCGCTTGATGCCCTGAAGCTGCTCGCGCAAGAAGTGCTCCTTATGTCTCTTGGCGATCTTAGTCTCAATGTCCTTGGAAATCTTACTCTGCAACTGTGCGCTCAGCAGCTCCTTCTTGAGTACCTCAAGAGCCTTCTGGAGTCGGTCCTCCACCACCAGGCTCTCAAGAACGTTCTGGAGTTCCTGGACTTCTGCACCACTTACCGCGGCGGCAAAGTCAGCGAGCTTGGAGGGGTCATCGAAAACATTACCGGCGGACTGAGAGATAGAGAAGGATGCGATCTGCTCTTTGAATAGAGGGTTCAGCGCGGCAATCTCCTTGAAAACACCGATAATCTCTGCGGTAAGAGCCTTCATGGTGGATGAGCTGCGTTCATACGGTTTGTCCGACACGTTCTCTGCGTCAACCACGCTAACGCCCGAATACTCCTCGGAGTTCAAGAACGCGACTGGGTTGAACTTGCGGGCAGGTTCGGCACCAGCATCAGGCTTCGTCGCCTCAACTTCCACTTCAGGCTCGAACGACGCGATGACATCGCCTTCGTTCTCCGGTGTCGCAGGCTTCTCCTCAACAGCAGCATCCACCACAACACCCTCATCGACAACCTCAGCCTCACCCTTCTTGTCGACCAATCCCAACATCTTGATTCGTCTATGCGGGTACAACACAGCCGTCAAAGTCTCGCTTTCCCCGTCTTTCTTGGCGTTCTCGAATACGCTGGTGATTTGACAGAACACACCGGTTTCCCAGACCTTGTTTTTGTCCTCGATGACATCTACGTCGTCTTCGGTCTTGAGGAGGAAAGCACCGATGTACGGCTGACCACGAGCCAAAAGCTCCTTGATGGCGGCGCGGACTTGCGGGTTGCGGATTACCACTGCCTTGTAGAAACCAGGGAAGAGAGGACGACGGGTGATCGGAAGCGCGAGGAGGCGCGGGTAAGTTGAAGGCACCGTAGGTCGCGCCGGGAGCGATGGTGGTGAGTTCGCGGAGGATGAATCGACAATGTTGCCACCGCCCGTCGTTCCCGCAGCACCGACCGTGCGCACGCCCTTAGCCTCCTTCGACTCCTCGGGCTTCAACTCCTCTTCTTTCTGCTTCTGTTCTTCCTCTGGCTTCACTTCATCTTCGTTCTGCTTCTCTTCCTTGTCCTCAGCTGCCGCTGGCGGCCTTCCTGATCCCTTCTTGTCATCCTGATCCTTCGCCACCAAGAATGTCTGCTTGAACGGACCGAGATGGTATTGTCGTCTTGCGACGGGCACCGACGCAAAACACGTAGGTAGGGGCCTTTGACCGGCGTTTACCGTGGAAATCGCAAGTCGTCGTGATCCGTATGCGCGAAGGTGCTGCGGCACTTGCTTCAAGCCTGTTGAGAGGCGGGCACGAGAGGCCATATTGAAGATATTGAGTCTGCTTTCTAGACGGATATGTATATATCGAAGGATATGACCTGGGTAATATTTCGCAGAGGTCGGTCGTGCGGGTTTGAATGGCGGCGATTTGGAGGTCTCGGCGGAGAGTACGTTCGACGACGTACGAGATCTGAACGTCACCTGCACACGTAATCACCGACGAACCCGAGAGTGGTCGTAGAATGCGATCCTCGAAGATTCTGCTTCTAGATATCGAATAATAGATCATTGTGTTTTTGCGTCTTATCTGTATGTAACATCATCTCTACCAATTCATTCAGTCAACGTTACTCTGCATCCTCCACTTTCGGTAACTCGACCCTCGAATTCCACCCTCAGTCTACGAGCTCCCGCACAATGAACCTCATCCTCCTCCTACCAGAAGATCTCTCGCCAGACAGTACAACAGCAACCCTCATAGACTCCCGCCGCTGCAATCACATTCATACCGTCCTCCATCCCTCCCCCGGCTTCACCATCCAAGTCGGTCTCCTGAACGACAAAATCTGCACCGCGACCGTATTGTCATGCTCACCCAAAGTAGTCGAACTACGGCTTCCTTCGCGGGATGATTCCGCAGCCTGGAGGAATCCCCCGAAGAAATTGCCATTCACTCTAGTCCTGGCCCTCCCCCGTCCGAAAGTTTTGGACCGCGTCGTACTCGCCGCTGCGTCACTAGGCGTCAAGTCCCTCATCCTCATCCCCGCATGGCGCGTCGAGAAGTCATATTGGGGTTCACCCAAAACACAGCCAGCCCGGTTACGGGAACAAGTGCTTCTGGGGTTGGAGCAGGCGTGTGACACCGTCGAGATGACCATCGAAAAGGTCGAGAGGTTTGCGCCGTGGGTGCGGTCGTGGACGGACAAACCTCAAGGTAGAAGATTCTTTGCGCACGTGGAAGGGGGAAGGGAATGTCCGTATAACATCTTGAGTGCTAACTCTGATGGGGATAACTTGACTCAAGAGGATGAAGGAGAGGGCGTGGTCGCCGTTATCGGACCTGAGGGTGGCTGGGTTCCATCTGAGGTCGATGCGTTGACGGAAGCTGGGTTTGACTGTGTTGGGTTGGGACCTCGGATTTTGAGAACGGAGACGGCGGTTGCGTGTCTTGTGGGAAGGATGTTTTGAGGTGTCTTGGAGACATGGTGAGGCAGGCGTGAGTGCGCTATGAGGAGTGGGAAAGGAGTTTTGATCAACGAGCTGTCGTCTTGCTCGCGGTGTGCATCAACGGGATGGTAGATGCGTGCGGTCGACCCTCGGAGAACGCATGTCCCCTCACGTTATATTTTCCATTTAAGCTTGGAAATGCAATGCCGACTGAGTGCGTCGGATTGGCAGGCGGCCTAGTGGTTCGTCACAGCCTTAGCTGGAACTGAAGGTGGTCTGCTTCGGCACATGTGGGTAGCGGATTTAGGTAGAGCCTTGGATTATCCTGGCTTTTGCTATATTTCTATGGTTCGTGGGGAATGGTTGGTCGCATGCTCCATACCGCTAAGCACTGAGACCTGTGGTGGGAAGGCCTAGCCATAGATACAAAGCGAAGCGCATTCCAAATACATTCAGTAACATGAATAAGAGCAAGACACAAGGCCCCCGATGGATCTTGAGCTTGGCAGTCGCACTCGGCCGCGCCCCGATGAACTCGTAACGGGCAAGACACATATGCACCGGCCCGCACCCAATCCCGTAACATGAACGATTTCGTGTAAGAAGATTAAGAATGCACCTGTCATATTTCCTCGCCTAAGCCCCTGAGCTGACATATGGAATCCCGGCCCGCAATATGAAGGAGCGAGATGGCCTCGGTCCGCGGCGCCTACGCCTGACAGAACCTAACCGCGGCCCATGTCCAACCGTGAGTACGATTCCGTCTAGCTAAGTATAAGAGGTAGCTGTCCCGATGATGGTGCTCTCCAAACATCGATACTAATACACCCTGCTCACCATGTCCTCCAGGCACCACATCCCTTTCCTTCGACCGAAGCCTTGCCGTGCACCTCCTACTTCGGATTCAGTGGCTTCCGGATCCTCGAGCTCGTCCACAGCGGTCTCATCTCCCTCCAGGGCGTCCTCGGTCGAGACAACAGGAACCTTACCAAACAGACGACCATCCTCTCCTTGTGCGACACTGGATTACGACCAGGATGATTGTGAAGTCGTCCAAGGCCTTGAAGTCATTTCCCAATATGCCCCCTCATGTCCTTATGGTGAGGAATCTCCCGCTTTCAGCCCTTCTGGCCTTAATATTTTCTGTAGAACGCTTCTATGACATCGTACTTGCCATACACAACCTTCATCGAATTTCGCCTATGACAACATCCCTTTCTCTTATTTTGCACGCTCATATGATTAACACACTACCGCTCATGGGTCTGCAGTATCTCACGCCACGGATTTCGCAAGCGCCAGAAAAAGGGCTGTATCTTCTTGAACTATACCTTGCGCCGAGTATACTTCGCAGCTGTCATATTGCTATCGATATTTTGGCTCAGGTCACGGAAACTCTGGTGGGAATCGTGGGTGCAAATCGTGTTCAGTCACCTACCGCGAAATGTGGATGGGTCAGCATTGCGAGGGTCGTAGCCAACGCTGAAACAACGCTGAGGGGCCCGGGGCATATCAAACTCCCAGAGTCTGATTTATCTCCGCTGACAATAGCCGATACAATACGCCATGCCGGCGGAGGGCATCCGAATGTTTGGGGTTCCAGCGTGGCGATTGCATTTGGAGCTACAATGTTGAGCACCTGACTCGGTTCGAAGGCAACTGGAGAAGCATATCTGCCGTTTGACTGCCTGACGAAGTTGTTTGTTGGTGAGAGGTTGGGAAGCTTGACTGTCGGTGATCCGTACGCGTGGGAAAAAGTTGGTTGTCAACAGGACAGGCTGTAGAGGTGAATGCGCTCAGCCAGTACGCGCGGGTACACCCAGAAAAATAAACAGTGTCACCTTCCTGACTTGGGTTTATTTCGTAAACAGACCTCCTTGAGAATGACGCAACTTCACCCTCTCCCGCCTCATCGATAAGCCCCTCCGCTGCCCCAGCTGGAACGCAACATCCTCCGCTTCCAACCACAACACAACACCATTTCCATAACCGATCTATCACAATGACAAACATCGACGAAGAAATCAAGCACCTCGTCACAGAGCTTCAGCGCCTAGGCGCGCCCGAGAAGCCCGTCAAGTTCGGCACTTTGGTTCGTGATGAGCGTGCATCGAATATCTGTACGTGATCCCTACCCACGTTTCGTTCCTCGTCGAGCAACGTCAGATGCAGTTGGTTGTGAACTCTGATTTACTGACTCGTTGACAGTCGAGGCACTCAACGGCACACTCCGCGCCGCCAAGCGACGAAAGGTCATCGATTTCCAGGGAGAGATGTTGTTGCAGGGGGCACATGACGATGTTGACATTGTTTTGTTGGAGCCGTTGAAGAGCAGTGGAATGTGGGCTGCTTGATGATCAGGGAAATGAGATGGAATGGTGTTATGATATAAAGTGGACGTCTATGTAGATGATGAGGAATAAGGGATGATGTTCGTCTGATCCGGGACAGCACGTACTACGTGCAATGAAGGCAACAGCAAAAAGGACCCAATTAC
The DNA here is from genome assembly GCF_001661265.1 of Saitoella complicata NRRL Y-17804. Classification (NCBI taxonomy): domain Eukaryota; kingdom Fungi; phylum Ascomycota; class Saitoellomycetes; order Saitoellales; family Saitoellaceae; genus Saitoella; species Saitoella complicata. Next base: position 9,212 of record NW_017567013.1, on the reverse strand, counting down.
TATCTCGAGGAATACCATTTTCTCCGCAATTCTGTTTTCCCTGCTATTATCTCTGCTCGTCAGCGTTAATAACCCGCTCAAGTTCAGCACGTGCACCCCCCACCATTCGCTTGTGCGGGTACCGGTAGCGACAGCCGCGAACAAAACATTCAATCGAAAACCAAAGCCCCGAACTCTTTCGCCCTTCGAGAAATTCAGTTGCAATCATGTCTGCAATCATCGATTCCCTTACTGCATACCTCCCCACCACCCCCGGTCTTCTCCCAAAATGGATGCTCTTCGTCTCAACCATGGCAATCTTCAACACCATCCAGAACTTCGTAACCACCAAACTCTCCAAGCAGATCTACCTCCGCAAACCTGGTCAAGGTACCTTCCCTCCCTCCCCTCATCCAAAAGGCAAAATTGACTAACCTTGTTCCATCTCCAGTAACTCCCCTCGCCTCCCGCACCTTCGGAACCTGGACCCTCACCTCCGCAATCGTCCGTCTCTACGCCGCGTACCACCTCACCAACCCCCAGATCTACCAGTTGACGTACTGGACCTACATCATTGCCTTTGCCCACTTTGGGCTTGAGTGGATGGTCTACGGGACTGCTGGTTTTGGAAAGGGATTGATTGGGCCTTTGGTTGTGAGTACCTCGAGTATGGTGTGGATGACGATGCAGAAGGAGTATTACCTTGGACTGTAAACTTGTATTTGGGGGGATGTGAGAGGCGAGTGGGGTTAATTGGAATGTTGGGGAGGCGATGGATGGGAGTCGGGTTGAATGGTTGACTGTGAAGGGTTGAGATCGATGTGTCTGCTCGGGAACACAGAGTGGGGAGTATGCCAGACGATGGTCCGCTGGAAGGGTGATGTCCCTGATTCTTAAGGCGCTGGCGCTTATGAATCGGGATGCGGGAGGTAGTCCGAACGACTTGTGTTGAGGATTTCGTGAGGGTTCAATTGTTTTGGAGGACATGGTAGATCTAGACTGGGCGGTTTAGGAGGGGAGTTTTGCCGGCGTAGGTGAACGGATGCAGTCTATGTGTTTGGAGGTACCGAAAGTCTCTACTTCTACATCCCGAATGGTTGTAACCTGTCTCTCGAGATGTTATTTTGCGGTGCACGGTGGTCCTGCCGTCTTGCCGACCCCAGTGACGCACCAACTGCAGCGTACGGATGCCGACGACCAAACCTCACCATCATTGATCTCTCTCTCACTCATACCTCGAACCAACAATGAGACCAAGTCCAACAATAAGCATCCCCCGCAAGACCACAGACGAAGTCGATTGGATCACCCCGCTCAAACACTACATCCGCTCAACCCACCAAGACCCACAATCATTCTCCGAAGAATGCTCCATGATCCACCACCTCCGTCAATCCGTCCGCGGCGCAGAACGTAATAATACGGGACGAGATTTGATTTACAAGTATTACGCGCAGTTGGAGTTACTGGAGCTCCGGGTACCCGTGGCGACGACGGCGGAGAATGGAGCCGGGGAGGGGGTCAAGATATCGTTTCCGTGGCATGATGCGTTTACGGGGGCTCTGACCACGCAGTCTTCACTCGCATTCGAGAAAGCGTCGCTTCTCTTTAATCTTGGCGCGACGCTCTCTGCCATAGCTTCGACCATCGACCGCACCGACCCGGACGGCGCAAAACGCTCATACGCCGCCTTCCAGTCCGCAGCTGGCTGCTTTGCCTTCGTCGATGAGAACTTTCTTCACGCACCCTCTACCGACCTCTCTCGCGAAGTTCTCACCAAGCTTCGGACGATCATGCTCGCGCAAGCACAGGAGGTCTTTCTCGAATACACCCTGGCAGGCGGTAAAGCAAAACCGGCATTGGTTTCGAAATTGGCTGGGCAGGCGGCGTTTTACTATACACAGGCACTGGAGGATTTACAGGAACACGTGAATAGCGGAGTCATCGAGGGTGTGTGGCATAGGCTGTGCACGCTGAAGCAAAAGTACATGACATCTATCGCACACTTTTACGCTGCTACGGTCGACAGCGATAACGGCGAGGCTGGTCGGGCGCTCGCACACCTTGCCGTGGCAGAAGCGACTGGAAAGGAAGCACTCAGATTAACAACAAGTTTGGGATACAGCCCAAGTCAAAGTCTCGGCGCGGATGCTGCCTCGGTCCTTACCGAAATCCTGAAGAACTGGACACAAACCGTGACAGAACTCCACGCCCGTACCGAAAAGGACAACGACTTTGTCTACCACCAGCTTGTTCCAAAAGAGGAATCAGTACCTCCGCTCGGCAAGATGAGCGCCGTAAAGTCTACACCCCTGACCGAACTGTATGGCAAAGACACGGATCTACAAAAGATCATCGGAGGGGATATCTTCCACAAATTGGTTCCGTTGAGCGTGCACGCGAGTAGCAGTATGTACTCCGAAGAAAAAGCAAAGATGCTCCGCGCGGAAACCGAGCGTGTCGAAGTCGCCGACGAGGAAGTCCATAGCGGTGTCGAGTACCTCGGCCTTCCCGCCACTCTTGCCGGGTACAAATTTGCCGAGGAGGAGCGGATATTGGAAGAATTGGCGACACCCACTGGAGATGTACGGCGGATGGCTGCGGAAGTCGCGGAGATGGAGAAGGATGGGAAGGTGGAGGGTATGATGGAGACGCTGAGGAAGTTGAAAGCGAAGGTTGGGGAGGCGGTTAGGGGGATTGAGTTGACACTCGATGAGGAAGCGAGGGAGTGCGAATCCATGCGTGCGCGATATCAGGAGAAGTGGACCCAACCGCCTGCCTCTGCACACCCGAAGGCCAAGGACAGCAGGCGCGAACTCGTGTCATACAAGGACAGTCTCGAGAAGGCTACGGAGAGTGATGGGAGATTGATGAGTCTGTGGGGTGTTCATCGTGCCGATTTCGAGATCCTGAGGGAGGGTGGGGAGGGTGCGGCGTTGGATGCTGCTTTTGGGGATGCGGCGATTAGGGCCACGACAATGACACCTACGCCGTCGCAGGAGAAGTCCTTGCTTGATCTCGATTTCGGTGATCCAACGCCGAAGATGGACGTTAAGAGGGTAGCGGGGGAGATCGAACAGCTCCTAAGTACGCTGGAGATCTTGAAGAGGGAACGAACGAACACATTGAAGGATCTAAGGGAGCGTGCGCATAGCGACGACATCTCCGATGTTCTCATTCTGAACAAACGACACCCTGGTGGCGAAAAGGAGGTCTTTAGACACGAACTCGAGAAGTTCCGACCTTACTCTCAACGAATCAGTGCAACGATCGCGAAAGGTGAGGATGTACTTCGTGAGATATCTGCGAGGTTCAAGGTGTTGAACGAAGATTCCGGAGCACGGAAACAGCGGAAACGATGGGACGGACTTCGTCGGGGACGGGACCAGTCGACTCGCCGGTTCGGGGACGCGTATGATGCGTACAAGGATGTACGTGAGGGCGTAAAGCGGGGTGTGGAGTTTTATACCGAGCTCAACCAGATCCTAACTAAACTTAAGAGCGACGTGGACGTGTACATCGACGAACGAAGACAAGAGGGAAAGAGGATCTTCGAGCGATTGCAGGCGAGAGGTCCGGAGAGTGATCAGGAGGCATTAAGGAGGAGATTGGCGGGGTTGAGTGTGCAGTCGTCGCCTGCTATTTCTGCACAGGTGTCGAGTAGTCCGTATGTGCCGGCTGGATATGGTGCTGGGGCGCCGAGTTATCAGGGTTATGGTGCTGGAGGGTATGGACAGGCGCCCCCGCCCCCGCCGCCGCAGCCACAGGGAGGAGCGTACGGAGCAGCCCCGGGAGGGTATGCTTCGCACTATGGAGCACGAGCACCACCTCCGCCGCCCGGGAAGCCGAGTGGGTATGGTGGTGGGTGGTGATGAGTTCGTATATTGGTAGGAGCTGGTCGATCATGGTTGAGAAAACACTGCGACGTGGCCAGCGAAATGACATCTTTGTCGTCTTTCTCACAGCAATGACACCTAAAACTTCCCTTGACGCGTACGGTGCCAAATTTCTGAACTCCCCAACCGTTTACCTGCTTCCTTAAATGCTTGACACAGTACATCACAATTTAACATCCATTGGTTACCTTCTCTTGAGCTTACTACCCGGCCCTTCTGTTTGCCTTTCTGGGGTGCATTGGGTGTCGCTCGGGGCCGTCTTTCCACCGCGGGATGGATTGCCTTCCGCATTGAGACTTGCGGATGTACAAGGACCAGTCACAGGACCTTGCTTGCCGCGGTAACTGTAAAGCTGCGGAAGGTATTACTTGAGAAGGGTTAGTGAAAACCTTGAATCACGGATGTGGGGAACCGGTGCGGCATGAAGCAAGAAGGGCCCGCAATCGTGATGAGATGTAATTGTAAAGCGGAGATTGGTCTAAGGTGCTCTGGTAGGTACAGTTAACTAACTACCTAGGTGATTGCGAACGGCTCGAAACGTAGCTCAGATAGTAGTTGTTAGGCCTAGGCTTCGGCGAAGGTCACTCCGTCTGATCGTGACGGATCCTTCCCTTACATGTCAAGTAAGATTCTGAGTTGTAAGGGCTGACATTTGAAGATGATCTGCGAGACCGCACATGTATGGCAGGTCACGGAGTCTTACGCTTTCAACGAAAGGTGTTGGACATTGCCGCGAAAATAGCGAAAGCCTGGCGGTCTAAACACTGAGAGCTTTGTGAGATGCTCACGGGACACCCATCTGGATCTGCTGCATAGCTGTCCGCCCACCCAAGGCCCTGCACGCGCAGGAAGGCAAGTAATCCCCATGAGAAATCAAGTTCTAGAACACCACTTTCAATCGCGACTTCGATATCCTGCACTTTACCTCCATCTGCAATCCATCCCGGGTGCTTCTACCCCATGGGCAGCTAGCTAGCTGTTCACCCCAACCGAGTCGCGCGCCAGCGAAGGCGCCCGGCCACCGCACCCCCGCGGCCGGCTGTAGGCTGACCCGGAGAAAGGGAGGATCTCTCCCGTTTTGAGATTAGGATCTCAGTTGTGAGAATGAAGTGGACTAGACATGTTTTCCGGGACCGGAGAACCGGTTGACAGCTGGGTCGTCGTTGTGGCTGCTGCGATGCCGTCGAGCTGGAGCTTCTTGCTCTGCCTTGATCAGATCAGAGGTCCGCCAGATCAGGCAATTGAGCCCGGGGGACCACCTGAACTTACCCTCCTGGCGGTGTCCGTATCCTACCGGTCGAAGCGCCTATGTTAATCGTGCTTAACCTTCGAGCGTGCTCCCCAGCCGCGGAGAAATCCTCCGATATGCACCCCACACACCCAAGGAAGGAAACACCTCCCGCGTACAACCACCAAGTCATCACACCTGCCATTCCGCGGGGTCTGGGGTCGCGCTACGATACGAAACGCGTGGGGGTGTCAACTGTGATGGGGGGCGGCTATAAAGAGAGGGTCATCCCTCGCAGTCTGTGGAGGGATCAACAACACCGCTCAGTCTTGACTTCGACAAGGACGGCCCGACAGGACACATCGATCGCTTCACCTGATCCGTCACTCCACATTTTCCAAACACCAACTACAACAACCACATAACATACAATGGCACGAGGACTTCGCGGCCTCCGCGGCACAGCCCTCAACTTCGCCATCGCCGTCATCGCCGGTACCGCATTCTGGCTATTCGGTTACGACATGGGTGTCATGGGCGGTATTATCACCGAACAACCCTTCCTCTCCGTCCTCCCCGAAATGAAAGACCCCAACATCCTCGGTATCGTCATCGCGTCCTTCGAATTGGGATGCCTGGTCGGTGCGCTCGCATGTCTCGAAGTCGGTGATCGTTTGGGTAGACGCAAGACAGTGGTGATGGGTATGGCGCTCATTGCGATTGGTGGTGCCATGCAGGCTGGTGCGAACGGCATTGCGTTGTTTACTGCGGGACGAGTTGTCGCTGGTCTCGGTATGGGATTCGATGTCGCAACTGTCCCCACTTGGCAAGCAGAGTGCTCCAAATCCCACAACAGAGGTTGGCTCGTAATGATTGAGGGAGCTATGTGCACAATCGGTGTCGCTTGTTCCCTCTGGGTCGGCTACGGCGCCTACTTCCTCCAGCCCTCCCAGGCTGCCTGGAGACTCCCCGTCGCGATTCAGTGTATCCCCGCTGTCACCGTTTTCGTCTGCATTATGTTCCTCCCCGAGTCTCCCCGCTGGCTCATCAAACACGGCCACATTGAGGAGGCTACCGAGATTCTTTCCCGCCTCGTCGACAAGCCCATTGACCATCCCGACGTCGTCGAAGAGCGCGACCAGATCGTTGCTACCTTCGAGGCTCAGAAGGGAGAAAAGCCCTTCTCTTACCGCGAGCTTCTCGAAGGCGGAAAGACTCAAACCTTCCGTCGTGTCGCCCTCGGCTTCTTCATCCAGTCAGCACAGCAGTTGTCCGGCATCAACATGGTCTCCACCTACGCCAACAAAATCATCACCGACTCCTTCGGCCTTCCCTCCGAGATGTCCCACCTCCTCGCCGCAGCCGGAGGAACCGAATATGCAATCTGCTCCTGTATCTCCGCCTTCCTCGTTGAGTACTTCGGTCGTCGTCGTATGTTCATGTGGACTGCCGCTGGAATGGCCGCTTCGTTCTGCATCATCCCCGCGCTCCTCTCCACCGGGTCTCGTACGAATCAACTCGTCGGTGCCGGATTCTTGTTTGTCTTCAACACTTTCTTCGGACTTTGCTGGGTTGGTGGACCCTTCCTCTACTCCGCCGAAATTGCTCCACTCCGCGTCCGTTCCCAGGCTAACGCCATCGCCTCTGCCGGAAACTGGATCTTTTGTTTCATCGTCGTGATGATTATCCCCCCCGCCTTCGCCAACATCGGATACCACACTTACATCATCTTCGCCATTATCAACGCTTCCTTCATCCCGGTCATCTACTTCTACCTCCCCGAGACTAAGGGCAGGAGTTTGGAGGAGATGGACGTCATTTTCGCGGCGGGTGGCAATCCGGTCAAGGTTGAGAGGAGCATGCCGAAGGGTTTGTCTGCCCATGAGGCGAGAGTTGCTCTCGGGCTTGACGCAGAGTTGAGTACGAGCCCCTTGCCGGAGCATAAGATGGAGGATATGAAGGGTGAGACGGTGTACATTGAGAGGGTATAGGGGGGATTTGAGGATGATGGATGTGTATCTTAGGAATACCCGAAGACGTTATTGGACATGTACGCTGTAGGTAGATACCCCGGGTGTAGTCCAGCAATCGAAAATTGATTCATAACCATTTCATGACCGTGCTCGCTTTCATTATTCAAATACTCATACGCGACGTCTTATCCAACCTTGTCTTATCGATCCCGCTGCGGGATTCTAATCCGCACCCCTGCCGGATCCGACGTCACGCTCCTCCCAGCTCTTCTCCGCCAAACAACCCTCGACTTCAGACATCGTTCTTTCCAGTTGATCCATCTACAACTATGGTCCTCGCAGCAGTCGGCCAGTTCTGCGCAACGTCAAATGTCCTTGCCAACCTCGAGGCCTGCAAAACAATCGTCACCCGCGCCGCAGCCCAAGGCGCAAAAGTCGTCTGCCTCCCTGAAGCGAGCGATTACATTGCCTCCAACGCTGAGGAAGGCCGGCGGCTCGTGGAATCGAGGAAGACGAATACGCTTTTGCAGGGGTTACAGGAGTCGGCTAAGGAACATGGGGTGCATGTTTCTGTTGGTATTCACGAGAAGACGGACGATCCGAAGCGGGTGTCAAATGCGCATGTTTGGCTTTACCCCGACGGCGACCACACGCAAATCTACAGAAAACTACACCTCTACGACGTCGACATCCCCAACGGCCCAATCATCAAGGAATCCAACTCCACCGTCCCCGGTACGAAGCTCATCCCGCCATTCGAAACTCCAGTCGGGAAAGTTGGAATGGCGATCTGCTATGATATGAGGTTTCCCGAGTTAGCGCTGAGGTTACGAAGTTTGGGAGCGTCTTGCCTGTTATATCCCTCTGCGTTCGCGGTACGGACTGGAGCTGCACATTGGGAGACGCTGCTGCGTGCGCGGGCGATAGATACGCAGTGTTATGTACTCGCAGCGGCGCAGGTGGGGAAACACGACAAAGAGGGGAAGAGGCAGAGTTATGGACATGCAATGATTGTGGATCCGTGGGGAAGCGTCTTGGCACGGTGCCACGACGTGGACTCGGAGCCAACTTTCTGCGTCGCGGACATAAGTGAGAAGCATATCGAGAGCATTCGACGTAATATGCCGTTGTGGGAACAGCGAAGGACCGATGTTTTTGGCGAAAGAGGGGGATCCAAGGGAGACAAATCGGGGGATGATTTTCCTACGGGGGATTCGGATCGTGGCGAAGATTGAGCGATGCGGCCAATAAACATGATTACAAGGAGCACAGACTGCGTCGAGCAAAGAAGACGTAATTGGCGTTATATACAGGGTTCTCTTATTTATACAATGGTATGTTATGTGCAGACGCCGGGGACATGCGCCGCGGCGTGAGAGCACGGAACCGGAGCTCATTCGCGAGAATGTCATTACCTGAGGACCAGTTAGTTACATTGGGGGTATAGTCGAGTTCTAAAGTTATGCGAATCACGAGTGGGTATGCGCATCCGAAAAAAAAACTGGCAAAGGTCGAAACAAAAACCCTTCATACTCGACAACCAAGGGCCTAGGAGACCAGGACGCGTCATCATATGGTAGGTGAACGAGTTCATGATGCGGTGCGCGCTCTGGTTCTTCGCAATTCGCTCCGTGGTCAGCCTCTGAGTGACATTGCTGAATGGACCTGAAAGCACAAGTCCACTGTCTACAGAATTAGAAACCAGTATAACGTGTCTGCTGATTCCTCTGCCCATAAACACTCAAACCTATTACTAGTACATCGACAGGCCCATGGCATGGCCCGTCCGTTTTGGGCGACGCTAACCCGCTTGTGGAAACGATCGGCAGATGCGGAGTCGGGCCATGCCCTCAAGGCGGGCCATGCCCTCAAGGCGGGCCATGCCCTCAGATTTGCGCGCTGAGCTGCTAAGTCCCTACAGCGTACAGCGTACAGCTACAGGATACTCCCTCGCTGTCGCTAAGTCCCTACAGCGTACTCCCTCGCCGTCGCTACAGCGTACTCCTTAGGGTTAGGGTTAGGGTTAGGGTTAGGGTTAGGGTTAGGGTTAGGGTTAGGGTTAGGGTTAGGGTTAGGGTTAGGGTTAGGGTTAGGGTTAGGGTTAGGGTTAGGGTTAGGGTTAGGGTTAGGGTTAGG